>NC_080378.1:110992796-111215028 GCF_014773155.1 Arachis stenosperma
TAACTAAAAACTAATAAAAATATACTAAAAACTAACTAGATCATATCAAAAACATACTAAAAACAATGCCAAAAAGTATACAAATCATCCGCTCATCAAGAAGCATGAAGAGCTTCTCTCAATTCAGAGTCAAACAGAGGCCCCACAGTCAAACTCTAAGTTTGGTGTTGGGAGGCCACAACCAAACTCTAAGTTTGGTGTTGAACCCCCACATTCAAACTCTAAGTTTGGTGTTGGGAGGTTCCAACATTGCTCTGAGTATCTGTGAGGCTCCATGAGAGCCCTCTGTCAAGCTACTGACATTAAAGAAGCGCTTGTTGGGAGGCAACCCAATGATATATTTTATATATTTTCTTTTGTTATTTTATGTTTTTTTGTAGGTTGATGATCATAAGAAGTCACAAAATCCATGAAAAAGCAAAAACATAATGAAAAACAGGAAGAAAAACAGCACACCCTGGAGGAAGAATTCACTGGCGTTTAAACGCCAGTGAGGCTAGCAGTTTGGGCGTTTAACGCCCAGTCTGGCACCATTCTGGGCGTTAACGCCAGAAAGGGGCACCAGACTGGCGTTAAACGCCAGAAAAGGGCAAGAACCTGGCGTTAAACGCCAGGAATGGGCACCAGCCCGGCGTTTAACACCAAAATGGCTCAAAACGTGATTTGAGCAACATTTGGTGCAGGGATGACTTTTCCTTGACACCACAGGATCTGTCCCCACAGGATCCCCACCTACCCCACCACCACTCTTCTCTTCTTCTCCCATTCACCAATCACCTCATTACTCTTCCCCAAAACCCCTTCACCTATCAAATCCCATCCTTCTCTTCACCACTCACATCCATCCTTCATAAAACCCCACCAACCTCACCCTTCAAATTCAAACCACTTTCCCTCCCAAACCCACCCATAATGGCCGAACCCCATCTCCCCTCTCTCCTAAATACCCTTCTTCACTCCTTCATTTTCACACAACCTAAACATCACTCCCCCCTCCTTGGCCGAATACATAAGCCACCCCCCCTTCTTCATCATTTCTTCTTCTTCTACTCTCTTCTTTCTTCTTTTGCTCGAGGACGAGCAAACCTTTTAAGTTTGGTGTGGTAAAAGCGTTGCTTTTTCGTTTTCCATAACCATTTATGGCATCCAAGGCCGGAGAAACCTCTAGAAAGAGGAAGGGAAGGCAAAGCTTCCACCTCCGAGTCATGGGAGATGGATGATTCATCTCAAGGTGCATCAAGACCACTTCTATGAAGTTGTGGCCTTGAAGAAGGTGATCTCCGAGGTCCCCTTTTCACTCAAAAAGGGTGAATATCCGGAGATCCGCCATGAGATCCGAAGAAGAGGTTGGGAAGTGCTTACCAACCCCATTCAACAAGTTGGAATTTTGATGGTTCAAGAGTTCTATGCCAATGCATGGATCACCAAGAACCATGATCAAAGTGTGAACCCGGATCCAAAGAATTATCTTACTATGGTCGGGGGAAATACTTGGATTTTAGTCTGGAAATGTAAGGTTAGATTCAACTTGCCCATGATGCAAGGAGATGAACATCCTTACACTAGAAGGGTCAACTTTAATCAAAGGTTGGACCAAGTCCTCACAGTCATATGTGAAGGGCGCACAATGGAAGAGAGATTCAAGAGCAAGCCAGTTCAATTGAGAAGGCATGACCTCAAGCCCATGGCTAGAGGATGGTTGGAGTTTATCCAACGCTCAATCATTCCCACTAGCAACCGGTCCGAAGTTACTCTAGACCGGGCCATCATGATTCATAGCATCATGATTGGAGAAGAAGTGGAAGTTCATGAGGTTATAGCCCAAGAACTCTATAAAGTGGCGGACAAGTCTTCCACCTTGGCAAGGCTAGCCTTTCCTCATCTCATTTGTCACCTCTGTTATTCAGTTGGAGTTGACATAGAAGGAGATATCCCCATTGATGAGGACAAGCCCATCACCAAGAAAAGGATGGAGCAAACAAGAGACCCCTCTCATCATGAGATCCCTGAGGATACCTCAAGGGATGCACTTCCCTCCACAGACTATTTGGAGCAAGTAATACCTCCCTAGGAGAATTGAGTTCCAATATGGGACAACTAAGGGTGGAGCACCAAGAACATTCCATCCTCCTCCATGAAATTAGAGAAGATCAAAGAATCATGAGAGAGGAGCAACAAAGACAAGGAAGAGACATTGAGGAGCT
Source organism: Arachis stenosperma (assembly GCF_014773155.1). Classification (NCBI taxonomy): domain Eukaryota; kingdom Viridiplantae; phylum Streptophyta; class Magnoliopsida; order Fabales; family Fabaceae; genus Arachis; species Arachis stenosperma. Next base: position 110,995,001 of record NC_080378.1, read on the forward strand.
CAAGCACTCCATAAGACCTCAAGAGAAGAACAAGCCGCCATCACTAAGGTGGACCCGTTCTTTAATCTCCTTTCTTTATTTCTTGCTTTTTTTTTTCGAAATTTTCATGCTTATGTTATCTATGTTTGTGTCTTATGATCATAGTGTCTTAGTGTCTATGCCTTAAAGTTATGAATGTCCTATGAATCCATCACCTTTCTTAGAGATTGTTCTTAATTGAAAAAGAAAAGAATTGCATGAATTTTGAATTTTATAACAGTTTAATTATCTTGATGTGGTGGCAACACCTTTGTTCTCTGAATGTATGCTTGAACAGTGCATATGTCTTTTGAATTTGTGGTTCATGAATGTTGGCTCTTGAAAGAATGATGAAAAAGGAGACGTGTTACTGAGGATCTGAAAAATCATAAAAATGATTCTTGAAGCAAGAAAAAGCAGTGAATACAAAAAAAAAAAAAAAAGAGAAGCAAGCGAAAAAAAAAAAACGAAAAGAAAGAAAAAGAAAGAAATAAAGTTGTGATCCAAGGCAATAAGAGTGCTTAAGAACCCTGGACACCTCTAATTGGGGACTTTAGCAAAGCTGAGTCACAATCTGAAAAGGTTCACCCAATTATGTGTCTGTGGCATGTATGTATCCGGTGGTAATACTGGAGACAGAGTGCTTTGGGCCACAGACAAGACTCAATAAGTAGCTGTGTTCAAGAATCATCATACTTAACTAGGATATCATAACACTATCTGGATTCTGAGTTCCTAAAGAAGCCAATCATTCTGAGTTCCAAAGGATAGAGGAGATGCCAAAATTGTTCAGAGGCAAAAAGCTAAAAGCCCCGCTCATCTAATTACTACTGATCTTCATAGATGTTTTTGGAGTTCATTGCATATTCTCTTCTTTTATCCTATTTGATCTTCAGTTGCTTGGGGACAAGCAACAATTTAAGTTTGGTGTTGTGATGAGCGGATAATTTGTACGCTTTTTGGCATTGTTTTTAGTATGTTTTTAGTATGATCTAGTTAGTTTTTAGTATATTTTTATTAGTTTTTAGTTAAAATTCACTTTTCTGGACTTTACTATGAGTTTGTGTATTTTTCTGTGATTTCAGGTATTTTCTGGCTGAAATTGAGGGATCTGAGCAAAAATCTGATCCAGAGACTCAAAAGGACTGCAGATGCTGTTGGATTCTGACCTCCCTGCACTCGAAGTGGATTTTCTGGAGCTACAGAAGCCCAATTGGCGCGCTCTCAACGGCGTTGGAAAGTAGACATCCTGGGCTTTCCAAATATATGATAGTCCATACTTTGACCAAGATTTGATGGCCCAAACCGGCGTTCAAAGTCACCTCAAGAAATTCCAGCGTTAAACGCCGGAACTGGCACCAAAATGGGAGTTAAACGCCCAAACTGGCACCAAAGCTGGCGTTTAACTCCAAGAGGAGTCTCTACATGAAAAATTCTTCATTGCTCAGCCCAAGCACACACCAAGTGGGCCCGGAAGTGGATTTTTATGTCATTTACTCATCTCTGTACACCCTAGGCTACTAGTTTTCTATAAGTAGGACCTTTTACTATTGTATTTAAATCTTCTGATCTTTGGAACCTTTTTCTTTAGATCTTTTGATCACTTTGGGAGGCTGGCCTCACGGCCATGCCTAGACCTTGTTCTTATGTATTTTCAACGGTGGAGTTTCTACACACCATAGATTAAGGTGTGGAGCTCTGCTGTACCTCGAGTATTAATGTAATTACTATTGTTCTTCTATTCAATTCCGCTTGTTCTTGTTCCAAGATATCACCTGTTCTTCAACTTGATGAAGGTGATGATCCGTGACACTCATCATCATTCTCACTTATGAACAAAGTGACTGACAACCACTCTTGTTCTACAAGCAATCAAAGCTCTAGTGAATATCTCTTGGATTCCTGATAACACGATGCATGGTTGATCGCCTGACAACCGAGTGCTCGCCTGACAAACGAGCCAGCCATTCCGTGAGATCAGAGTCTTCGTGGTATAGGCGAGAACTGATGGCGGCATTCAAGAGAATCCGGAAGGTCTAACCTTGTCTGTGGTATTCTTAGTAGGATTCAATGATTGAATGACTGTGACGTGCTTCAAACTCCTAGCAGGCGGGGCATTAGTGACAGACGCAAAAGGATCGATGGATTTTATTCCGGCCTGACCGAGAACTGACAGCTGATTAGCCATATGCTGTGACAGAGCATGGGAACATTTTCACTGAGAGGATGGGAGGTAGCCATTGACAACGGTGAAACCCTACATGAGCTTGCCATGGAAAGGAGTAAGAAGGATGGATGAAGACTGTAGGAAAGCAGAGAGACGGAAGGAAGGCATCTTCATATGCTTATCTGAAGCTCTCACCAATGATATACATAAGTATCTCTATCTTTATCTTTATGCTTTATTCGTTTATCACTATACCCATTTGAGTCTGCCTGACTGAGATTTAAAAGGTGACCATAGCTTGCTTCATAGCAACAATCTCCGTGGGATCGACCCTTACTCGCGTAAGGTTTATTACTTGGACGACCCAGTGCACTTGCTGGTTAGTTGTGCGAAGTTGTGTTTATGCCATGGTATTGAGCACCAAGTTTTTGGATTCATTACCGGGGATTGTTTTGTGTAAAAGTAGTGATCACAATTTCGTGCACCATTATGCATGCCCTATGAATCCATCACCTCTCTTAAATGAAAAAATGCTTTAATCACAAAAGAACAAGAAGTACAGGATTTTGAAATTCATCCTTGAAACTAGTTGAATTAGCTTGATGTGGTGACAATACTTTTTGTTTTCTGAATGAATGCTTGAACAGTGCATATGTCTTTTGAATTTGTTGTTTTGAGAATGTTAAAATTGTTGGCTCTTGAAAGAATGAGGAGAAAGAGAACTGTTATTGAGGATCTGAAAAATCATTAAATTGATTCTTGAAGCAAGAAAAAGCAAAAAAAAAAATATTCGAAAAAAAAAGAAAAGAGAAGAAAAAGAAAAAGAAAGAAATAAAGTTGTGAACCAAGGCAAAAAGAGTGTGCTTAAGAACCTTGGACACCTCTAATTGGAGACTCTAGCAAAGCTGAGTCATAATCTAAAAAGGTTCACCCAATTATGTGTCTGTGGCATGTATGTATCCGGTGGTAATACTGGAAGACAGAGTGCTTTGGGCCACAGCCAAGACTCATACACTAGCTATGTTCAAGAATCATTATACTTAACTAGGAGAATCAATAACACTATCTGAGTTCTGAGTTCTCATAGATGCCAATCATTATGGACTTCAAAGGATAGAGTGAGATGCCAAAACTGTTCGGAGGCAAAAAGCTACTAGTCCCGTTCATCTAATTGGAACTATGTTTCTTTGATAGTTTGGAGTCTATAGTATATTCTCTTCTTTTTATTCTATTTTGATTTTCAGTTGCTTGGGGACAAGCAACAATTTAAGTTTGGTGTTGTGATGAGCGGATAATTTGTACACTTTTTGGCATTGTTTTTAGTATGTTTTTAGTATCTTTTAGTTAGTTTTTAGTATATTTTTATTAGTTTTTAGTTAAAATTCACTTTTCTGGACTTTACTATGAGTTTGTGTGTTTTTTTTGTGATTTCAAGTATTTTCTGACTGAAATTGAAGGTTCTGAGCAGAAATCTGATTCAGAGACTGAAAAGGACTGCAGATGCTGTTGGATTCTGACCTCCCTGCACTCGAAGTGGATTTTCTGGAGCTACAGAAGCCCAATCGGCGCGCTCTCAACGGCGTTGGAAAGTAGACATCCAGGGCTTTCCATCAATATATGATAGTCCATACTTTGCCCAAGATTTGATGGCCCAAACCGGCGTGGCAAATCACCCTCAGGAATTCCAGCGTTAAACGCTGGAACTGGCATAAAACTTGGAGTTAAACGCCCAAACTGGCATAAAAGCTGGCGTTTAACTCCAGAAAAGGTCTCTACACGAAAATGCTTCATTGCTCAGCCCAAGCACACACCAAGTGGGCCCGGAAGTGGATTTTTCTGTCATTTACTCATTTCTGTAAACCTTAGGATACTAGTTTACTATTAATAGGACCTTTTGACATTGTATCTGGACCTCATGACACTTTACACGTTTCTTTGTGTATTTTCCACGGCATGAGTCTCTAAACCCCATGGTTGGGGGTGAGGAGCTCTGCTGTGTCTTGATGGATTAATGCAATTATTACTGTTTCTTATTCAATCATGCTTGCTTCCATTCTAAGATATCACTTGTTCTTAACCCGGATGAATGTGATGATCCGTGACACTCATCATATTCTCAATTATGAACGTGTGCCTGACAACCACCTCCGTTCTACCTTAGATTGAGTAGATATCTCTTGGATTCCTTAACCAGAATCTTCGTGGTATAAGCTAGAACTGATGGCGGCATTCAAGAGAATCCGGAAGGTCTAAACCTTGTCTGTGGTATTCTGAGTAGGATTCAATGACTGAATGACTGTGACGTGCTTCAAACTCCTAGCAGGCGGGGCGTTAGTGACAGATGCAAAAGAATCAATGGATTCTATTCCGGCCTGACCGAGAACCGACAGCTGATTAGCCATGCTGTGACAGAGCATAGGAACATTTTCATTGAGAGGATGGGAGGTAGCCACTGACAACGGTGAAACCCTACATACAGCTTGCCATGGAAGGAGCCTTGCGTGTTTGATGAAGAAGACAGTAGGAAAGCAGAGATTCAGAAGATGGAGCATCTCCAAAGCCTCAACCTATTCTCCATTACTGCAAAACAAGTACCTATTTCATGTTCTTTTGCTTTTCACAATCAATCCTGATAATTTCTGATATCCTGACTAAGATTTACAAGATAACCATAGCTTGCTTCAAGCCGACAATCTCCGTGGGATCGACCCTTGCTCACGCAAGGTATTACTTGGACGACCCAGTGCACTTGCTGGTTAGTTGTGTGGGATTGCAAAAGTGTTATTGCAATTTCGTGCACCAGCCCTCAACCATGGCAAGGCTAGCTTTTCCTCATCTTATTTGCCATCTATGTTACTCAGCTGGAGTTATCATAGAAGGAGACATCCTCATTGAAGAGGATAAGCCCATCACCAAGAAGAGGATAGAGCAAGCAAGAGAGACCCTCCACGGATCCCAAGAAACGCATGAGGAAGCTCATCATCAAGAAATCCCTGAGATGCCTCAAGGGATGCACTTTCCTCCCAACCACTATTGGGAACAAATCCACACTTCTCTAGATGATTTGAGTTACAATGTGGATCAATTAAGGGTGGAACATCAAGAGCACTCCATCATTCTCCATGAAATTAGAGATGATCAAAGAGCAATGAGGGAGGAGCAACAAAGGCAAGGAAGGGACATAGAAGAACTTAAAAGCATCATTGGACCTTCAAGAAGAAGACGCCACTAAGGTGGACTCCTTCCTTGTTCTTATTTTTCTATTTTTCGATTTCTATGTTATATGTTTATCTATGTTTTGTGTCTTTACCTCATGATCATTAGTATGTAGTGACTATGCCTTAAAGATTATGAATAATTCCATGAATCCCTCACCTCTCTTAAAAGAAAAATGTTTTAATTCAAAATAACAAGAAGTACATGAATTTCGAATTTATCCTTGAATTTAGTTTAATTATATTGATGTGGTGACAATACTTTTTTTTTGAATGAATGCTTGAACAGTGCATATGTCTTTTGATCTTGCTGTTTATGAATGTTAAAATTGTTGGCTCTTGAAAGAATGATGAACAAGGAGAAATGTTATTGACAATCTGAAAAATCATGAATTTGATTCTTGAAGCAAGAAAAAGCAGTGAAAAAGCAAAAGCTTGTGAAAAAAAAGTGGCGAAAAAAATAGAAAAAAAAAAAGAAAAAGCAAGCAGAAAAAGCCAATAGCCCTTAAAACCAAAAGACAAGGGTAAAAATGATCCAAGGCTTTGAGCATCAATGGATAGGAGGGCCCAAGGAAATAAAATCCAGGCCTAAGCGGCTAAATCAAGCTGTCCCTAACCATGTGCTTGTGTCATGAAGGTCCAAGTGAAAAGCTTGAGACTGAGTGATTAAAGTCGTGATCCAAAGCAAAAGAGTGTGCTTAAGAGCTCTGGACACCACTAACTGGGGACTCTAGCAAAGCTGAGTCACAATCTGAAAAGGTTCACCCAGTTATGTGTCTGTGGCATTTATGTATCCGGTGGTAATACTGGAAAACAAAGTGCTTAGGGCCACGGCCAAGACTCAAAAAGTAGCTGTGTTCAAAAATCAACATACTTAACTAGGAGAATCAATAATACTATCTGAATTTCTAAGTTCCTAGAGAAGCCAATCATTCAAAACTTCAAGAGAAAAAGTGAGATGCCAAAACTGTTCAGAAGCAAAAAGCTACAAGTCCCGCTCATCTAATTAGAACTAATATTCATTGATATTCTGAATTTATAGTATATTCTCTTCTTTTTATCCTATTTGATTTTCAGTTGCTTGGGGACAAGCAACAATTTAAGTTTGGTGTTGTGATGAGCGGATAATTTATACGCTTTTTGGCATTGTTTTTAGGTTGTTTTTAATAAGTTTAAGCTACTTTTAGGGATGTTTTCATTAGTTTTTATGTTAAATTCACATTTCTGGACTTTACTATGAGTTTGTGTGTTTTTCTGTGATTTCAGGTAATTTCTGGCTGAAATTGAGGGACCTGAGCAAAACTCTGAAAAAGGCTGACAAAAGGACTGCTGATGCTGTTGGATTCTGACCTCCCTGCACTCAAAATAGATTTTCTGGAGCTACAGAACTCCAATTGGTGCGCTCTCAATGGCGTTGGAAAGTAGACATCCATATCTTTCCAGCAATATATAATAGTCCATACTTTATTCGGAAATTAACGACGTAACTTGGCGTTGAACGCCAAGTACATGCTGCTGTCTGGAGTCAAACGCCAGAAACACGTCATAACCCAGAGTTGAACGCCCAAAACATGCTATAACTTGGCGTTCAACTCCAATAAAAGCCTCAGCTCGTGGATAGACCAAGCTCAGCCCAAACATACACCAAGTGGGACCTGAAAGTGGATTTATGCATCAATTACTTACTTCTGTAAACCCTAGTAGCTAGTCTAGTATATATAGGACCTCTTACTATTGTACTAGACATCTTTGGTCTTAGTTTTATTTTATTCTTCATCTAAAGAGGCTATTGATCATGTTTTGGGGGTTGGCCATTCGGCCATGCCTGAACCTTTCACTTATGTATTTTCAACAGTGGAGTTTCTGTATACCATAGATTAAGGGTGTGGAGCTCTGCTTTACCTCAAAGTTTTAATGCAATTACTACTACTTTCTATTCAATTCTCTTTATTCTTATTCCAAGATATACGTTGCACTTCACCTTGATGAATGTGATGATCCATGACACTCATCATCATTCTCACCTATGAACGCGCATGATTGACAACCACTTCCGTTCTACCTTAGGCCGGGCGCATATCTCTTAGATTCCCCAACAGAATCTCCGTGGTATAAGCTAGAATTGATGGCGGCATTCATGAGAATCCAGAAAGTCTAAACCTTGTCTATGGTATTCCGAGTAGGATTCTGGGATTGAATGACTGTGACGAGCTTCAAACTCCTGAAGGCTGGGCGTGATGACAAACGCAAAAGAATCAAGGGATTCTATTCCAACCTGATTGAGAACCGACAGATGATTAGCCGTGCCGTGACAGAGCATTTGGACCTTTTTCACTGAGAGGATGGGATGTAGCCATTGACAACGGTGATGCCCTACAAACAGTTTGCCATGGAAAGGAGTAAGAAGGATTGGATGAAAGCAGCAGGAAAGCAGAGATTCAAGGGGAGCACAGCATCTTCATACGCTTATCTGAAATTCCTACTATTGAATTACATGAGTATTTCTATCCCTTTTTATTTTCTATTTATTATTAATTTTCAAAATCCATAACCATTTAATCTGCCTAACTGAGATTTACAAGGTGACCATAGCTTGCTTCATACCAACAATCTCCGTGGGATCGACCCTTACTCACGTAAGGAATTACTTGGACGACCCAGTGCACTTGCTGGTTAGTTGAACGGAGTTGTGTCCACACATAGCAAAGAGCCACAATAATAATTCCAAATAACACAAAGATTACAATATTGTGAATCACAATTTCGTCCACCAATATCTATAGCTTCACTTTTCGTATCAAAGGAGACGCTTTTAAAAGGTAGCCTATTTTTTAAGTTTTGGGTGCACTTAAAAAGTGATGCCTAATGTATCTAGAGTAAAAAATTTGACACTTAGTGAAATTTTTTCCTCTTTCCAGAAAGCAAACTCATCACACTTAGTAAAATTTTTGTGATTCAATTCCCTCCAAATGTCACTCAATCACCCTCGTCCTCTTTCGTAAACCCTCAGTCTCACTTTTTCCTGAAAGCTCACTCATCACCTTCATCACCTTCATCGCGAAGTAGAAGCCCTCGCCATCGTTGCCCTACAAGAAGAAACCCTGTAACTCTCGCCATTAACCGTCGTCGCCTCCCACTCCCCACTCACCCCCCACTCCCCACTACTGACCGACACTCCTCTTCGCCATCGCTTGCACTGATCGTCGTTGTGCCACCCTCACCATCGTCGCTGAGCCGCTCTCACCATCGTCGCTGCGCCGCTCTCGCCATCGTCATCTCCGTGCTTCTCATCTTCGCTGTGCTCACATCATTGAATAGGTATGTATTGATTTCTATTTGCTTCTGAAATTGATCAGAGGCTTAGGGTTCCTATTTTAGGGGTTTTAATTTGGGGGTTTTAATCTATGAAATATGGGTTTGTGAACTGTAATTTGATAACATGCATGCTATTGTTGATGAAGATTTGTGGTATTTTAGGGTTTGTTTCTGAGACTGAATCCAAATGCAGCGTTAATAAGTTTTTGTTTCTGTGATTTCTCAATGAATAAGTTGGCTTCTCCTTCTCTGTTTTCAGCTTCCGTTTCTGTTTTCTCAATGAATAAGTTGGCAGCAACTCACCAATGAATTGTATCGTATTGCTTTCCTGGTGGGTGCCGACTCTGAACAAAATTTTCAAGTTTAAATGTAACAATAGCAAATAGATCACTTTGCTCTGCAGACGACATATCTTTCAAAATTCGTTTTGCATCTTCATTTGATGAAACAGTAGCACTGTTCTTTGAATTATCTGCATGGTCCTTGTCCTTTGAATTATCTGCATGATCCTTGTCCTCAAGTTTGGAAGGCTTTGCACGCTTATTTCCAGTAGATTTCAATCTAACAACTTTTCGCAGATTCCAATATGCATGACAATCATTTTAGATGCATGACAATCATTAGTATTAGGGTAGTTGTTTTGGATTATTTATGTTAAACTATTTTGACATATATTATGTATTAAATATAAATACTTAACTCAACAGTAATGTGGAATTTTCTTATTAGGCACATTGACGTTGGGATTTTTGCCAGTAAAGAATTTCATAAAAACAGTCGCGTTGTAGATATAGTCTCTAAACCGACAGAAATCCCTTCGTACAAACGTTTTGGTTGTCACAAGTAACAAATCCCTTAAAAAATGTTAACCGAGTATTTAAACCTCGGGTCGTCTTCTCAAGGAATTGCAGGGAGGTATGTTCTTATTATTGGCTATGGAGATTGTAAATTGGGGGTTCTGAGAATTCAGGCAATGGGCACAAGCATATTTTCAAAGCAATAAAAATAAATAAATAAATGTAAAATAAACTCTTGGCAAGGTATAGAGAACTGGAGGTCATATCCTAGTTATCCTTATCAACTGTGATGAGAATTGGATTCTTCCCCTACCTTATTAACCTCTAACTATGAAGGTAAGTTAAGTGGACAAATTAATTCCAATTTTCAATCAACAATGAGTTTGATAACTCAAGAGTTACCAAGGTCTCAACCAAAGCCAAAAGGGGAAAAACTAAATCTACTAGAATGAAAATAATTTGGATAGTACCAACAACATAAATTAAAGAAAGCAATCATAGATCTGAAATATCTCAAATGACATTAATTAAGGAGATCAATCTAAACATGGAACAGTTCATAAATTTAATTGGAAAAATAAATAAAATGGAACATTGAACCTGAATCGAGAGTCACTCTTAAAAACCAAGAGAAGTCCTAAATCCTAGTTTCTAAAAATCCTAATTTCTAATCCTAATCCTAATCCTAAGAGAGAGAGGAGAGAACCTCTCTCAAAACTAAATCTAAATCATGGAAAGTGAATTATGAGTGCATAATTATGAATACATGCATTCCCCCACTTTATAGCCTCTAATCTGTGTGTTCTGGGCTGAAAACTGGGTCAAAAGCATCCCAGAAGTCACTTTCAGCGCTTTCTGGTCCGTACAGGTCGCGGAAAAGTGACGCGGCCGCATGGCTCACGCGGCCGCGCGGGTTGCGTTCCTGCTAGGTCACGCGTCCGCGTGACTCACGCGTTTGCGTCACCTAAAGTCGGGGCAGCTATGGCAAATTATATATCAAATCGAAGCCCCGAATGTTAGCTTTCCAACGCAACTGGAACCGCGTCGTTTGGACCTCTGTAGCTAAAGTTATAGCTGTTTGAGTGCAGAGAGATCAGGATGGACAGCTTAGCAATTTCTCCAACTTCTTGCATTCCTTCCTCTTTTGCATGCTTTCTTCCCATCCTCTGAGCCATTCATGCCCTATAATCTCTGAAAACACTTAACACACATATCAAGGCATCTAATGGTAATAAGAGAGGATTAATAATAAGCAAATATAAGATCAAAGAAGCATGTTTTCAATCAAAACACATAATTAGGAAGGAAATATAAAACCATGCAAATAGTATGAATAAGTGGGTAAAGAGTTAATAAAAACCACTCAATTGAGTACAAGATAAACCATAAAATAGTGGTTTATCAACCTCCCCACACTTAAACATTAGCATGTCCTCATGCTAAGCTCAAGAGAAGCTATAAAGAAATGAAGAGGAATGGTAGAATGTATGAAATGCAACCTATGAATGCAACTACATGCAAAATATTTCTACCTACTTAGTTAAAAGTAAACAAATCTTTCAAGAGGAAATATGAACTGGATTTCACTAATTCAAATCATAAAAATGAAGCACGAATAGACTTGTAAGAAGAAAATAGCTTATGAAAGCAGGGAACAAGGAATTGAGCATCGAACCCTTACTGGTAGTGTATACACTCTAATCACTCAGGTGTTTAAGGTTTGATCTCTCAATTCTCTACTAACCTTGCTTTCTAAGGCTTGCTCTTCATCTAACAATCAACATAAATTTAATGCACAAATACACAAATCAATAGGTCTTTTAAGGGTTGTAATGGGGTTAGGGTCAAGGTAGGATTGTATTTGGTCAAGTGGACTAAAATCTGAATCCTTAATTAACTTAAACTTTCCACCTAACTTTAGACAATCCATGTAATCACAATACAAACCTAACTGTCCATTAACTATGTTTTCCACATATTCATACATTCTAATTTCAAGTACAACTCATATGCATTGCTTTTACCACTTACTTTGGGCATTTTGTCCCTTTTTATTATTTGCTCTTTTTCTTTTCTTTTTCTCCTTTATTTTTCTTTTTTTTTCTCAATGCATATGATTAAAGTATTGAATGCATGAACATATTCTCAACATTCTTTCACATTTTCAGAAAATTCTAACATACTCAATTCTCAAACCAATTGTTTCCAAACCCACTTTTCCCACACTTAATTTATGAGCACTCTCACTAGTCTAAGCTAACTAAGGATTCACATTAAGGACATTATTGTTTTCCACTTAGAGTTAATGATGTGCTAAAGTAAAGAACAAAGGGGTAAAATAGGCTCAAAATTGGTTTGCAATAGATAATTGATGAGCGGATGATTTGTATACTTTTTGGCATTGTTTTTAGTATGTTTTTGATATGATCTAGTTAGTTTTTAGTATATTTTTATTAGTTTTTAGTTAAAATTCACTTTTCTGGACTTTACTATGAGTTTGTGTGTTTTTCTGTGATTTCAGGTATTTTCTGGCTGAAATTGAGGGACCTGAGCAAAAATCTGATCCAGAGACCAAAAAGGACTGCAGATGCTGTTGGATTCTGACCTCCCTGCACTCGAAGCGGATTTTCTGGAGCTACAGAAGCCCAATTGGCGCGCTCTCAACGGCGTTGGAAAGTAGACATCCTGGGCTTTCCAGCAATATATGATAGTCCATACTTTGCCCAAGATTTGATGGCCCAAACTGGCGTTCAAAGTCACCTCAAGAAATCCCAGCGTTAAACGCTGGAACTGGCACCCAAATGGGAGTTAAACGCCCAAACTGGCACCAAGGCTGGCGTTTAACTCCAAGAAGAGTCTCTACACGAAATTTGCTTCATTGCTCAGCCCAAGCACACACCAAGTGGGCCCGGAAGAGGATTTTTATGTCATTTACTCATTTCTGTACACCTTAGGCTACTAGTTTCTTATAAGTAAGACCTTTTACTATTGTATTAGAAATCTTTGGATTGTTTTTGATCCTTTGATCATCTTTGGACATCTAGTTCTTAGATCATTTGGGGGCTGGCCATTCGGCCATGCCTAGACCTTGTTCTTATGTATTTTCAACGGTGGAGTTTCTACACACCATAGATTAAGGTGTGGAGCTCTGCTGTACCTCGAGTATTAATGCAATTACTATTGTTCTTCCATTCAATTCCGCTTGTTCTTTTACCAAGATATCACTTGTTCTTCAACATGATGAAGGTGATGATTGACGCCCATCACCATTCTCACCTATGAACAAGGTGACTGACAACCACTCTTGTTCTACAAGCATTCGAGGCTTGGTGAATATCTCTTGGATTTCTGATTGCATGATGCATGGTTGATCGCCTGACAACCGAGTGCTCGCCTGACAAACGAGCCAGCCATTCCGTGAGATCAGAGTCTTCGTGGTATAGGCAAGAACTGATGGCAGCATTCAAGAGAATCCGGAAGGTCTAACCTTGTCTGTGGTATTCTGAGTAGGATTCAATGACTGAATGACTGTGACGTGCTTCAAACTCCTAGCAGGCTAGGGCGTTAGTGACAGACGCAAAAGTATCAATGGATATTATTCCGGCCTGAACGAGAACCGACAGCTGAATTCCGCTATGCCGTGACAGGACATATGCAATCGCTTTCACTGAGAGGATGGGAGGTAGCTGCTGACAACAGTGAGACCCTACACAAGCTTGCCATGGAAAGGAGTAAGAAAGGATTGGATGAAGACAGTGGGAAAGCAGAGAGACAGAAGGGAAGGCATCTTCATACACTTGTCTGAAGCTCTTACACCAATGATATACATAAGTACCACTATCTTTATCTTCTATGTTATTTTCGTTCATCATCATATATATTTGAGTTTGCCTGACTAAGATTTACAAGATGACCATAGCTTGCTTCAATGCTAACAATCTCCGTGGGATCGACCCTTACTCACGTAAGGTTTATTACTTGGACGACCCAGTGCACTTGCTGGTTAGTTGTGCGAAGTTGTGTAATGCCATGGTATTGAGCCACCAAGTTCTTGGAGTTCATGACCAGGGATTATTTGAGTTGTGAAAAAGTATTATTCACAATTTCGCGCACCAAGTTTTTGGCGCCGTTGCCGGGGATTGTTCAAGTTTTGAGCAAGCTTTTGGTAACATCAGTGCCAAGATCCGGCAACAACATCAAGTTTTTGGTGTTATTGCCCGGGATTTTTAGGCTGGACAACTGATGGTTCATCTTGTTGCTTAGATTAGGTATTATTTTTTTTCGAAATTCTTGAAGATGAATTCTAGAGTTTCATGATGATTTGTTGAAATCTGGCTGGCTGAAAAGCCATGTCTAATCTCATTGGACCGAGGTTCCAACTTATCACCACAAGAACTTGTTGATTTCTTATCAATCTTGCTTTTGGAGCAGTGATTTGCTAAGGCTTGGCTGGCCTCTGGCCATGTCTAGTGTTTTGGACCGAAGTTTTCTTTGAAAGCTTGGCTGGCTGTGAAGCCATGTCTAATTCCTGGACCGGAGTCTTAGACTAGCACTGCACTGATTCCTGGAATTCTCATTAAGAATTTTGATACCTTTTCCCATTTAATTTTCGAAAAACACAAAAAAATTACAAAATCATAAAAAGACCAAAAATATTTAATGTTTCTTGCTTAAGTTTAGTGTCTCATCCTAAGTTTGGTGTCAAATGAATGTTTTTGTTATAATTTTCGAATCCATGCATATATTTCTTTGTTTTGATCTTTGAATTCTATTGACTTGAAGTATTTTGTGTGTCTCATATGCATTTTCATATTGTTAGTGTCAGTAGTACACAAACTGCTAAGTTTGGTGTCTTGCATGCATTGTTATTTGATTCTTGTCACATTTTGATTATTAAAAAATCCAAAAATATTTTTAATTTGTGTCTTTTCAAGTCAATGATACAAAGAATTGAAGATTCAGAACATACTGCAGAGGAATTATACAGAAAAAGCTGAGCATTCAAAAATGCCCAGTGAAGAAGGCAGACTGGCGTTTAAACGCCAGCCAGGGCACCTGGTTGGGCGTTTAACGCCCAAAGAGGTAGCATTTTGGGCGTTAAACGCCAGAATGTATACCATTCTGGGCGTTTAACGCCAGGATGGTGCTAGGGGGAAGATTTTGTTTTCAAATCAATTTTTTTTAGTTTTTCAAAATCAAATCTTTTTCAAATCAAATCTTTTCAATCAAATGTTTTCAAAATCAATTTCTTTCCTTTTTAAAAGATACTTACTAACAATTAATGATTTGATTGAACATCTCAAAATTGTTGCCTTTTCTGTTGAGAAAGGTTTTATGTTTGAATCATATCTTTTCTTGTTAGGCAAGTTATTAATTTTTAAAAATCAAATCTTTTTCAAATTGTTTTCAAATTACATCTTTTAAAATTGTTTTCAAATCATATCTTCTCAATCACATCTCTTTGACCATAACTTCTCAATCATATCTTCGTAACCACATCTTTTTCAAAATAGTTTTCAATCAAATCTTTTTGATGTCTAATTTCAAAATCTTTTTTTCGAAAATCACTTGATTTCTTTCCCACTTTTGTTTTCGAAAATCAATTAGTGTTCTTCAAAAATGTTTTCAAAATTTTATAATTAATTTTCGAAAATTATCCCCCCCTTTCTTCTTCACATCCTTCTATTTATGGAGTATCACTCCTTCTTAATGCACAATTCGAACTATATCTGATCAAGTTCGAATTCTCCTTCTTCCTTCTTCTATTTTTCTTTTCCTCTGACACCTAAAGGAATCTCTATACTGTGACATAGAGGATTCCACACTTTCTTGTTCTCTTCTCTTTCATATGAGCAGGAGCAGAGACAAAGGCATTCTTGTTGAGGCTGATCCTGAACCTGAAAGGACCTTGAAGAGAAAGCTAAGAGAAGCCAAAACACAACTCTCTTTAGAGCACCTGACCGAACTCTTCAAGGAAGAAGAACAAATGGCAGCCGAAAACAACAACAATGCCAACAATGCAAGGAAGGTGCTTGGTGACTTTACTGCACCTACTCCTGATTTCTATGGGAGAAGCATCTCTATCCCTGCCATTGGAGCAAACAACTTTGAGCTTAAGCCTCAATTAGTTTCTCTAATGCAACAGAATTGCAAGTTTCATGGATTTCCAATGGAAGATCCTCATCAGTTTTTAGCTGAGTTCTTGCAAATCTGTGACACAGTCAAGACTAATGGGGTGAACCCTGAGGTCTATAGACTGATGCTATTCCCTTTTGCTGTAAGAGACAGAGCTAGGATATGGTTGGACTCTCAACCTAAAGAAAGCCTGGACTCTTGGGAAAAGCTAGTCAATGCCTTCTTGGCAAAGTTCTTTCCACCACAAAGATGGAGTAAGCTTAGAGTGGAAGTCCAAACCTTCAGACAGAAGGATGGAGAATCCCTCTATGAAGCTTGGGAAAGATACAAACAGTTAATCAGAAAATGTCCCTCTGACATGCTTTCTGAATGGAGCATCATAGGTATTTTCTATGATAGTCTCTCTGAACTATCCAAGATGTCTTTGGATAGCTCTGCTGGAGGATCTCTTCATCTGAAGAAGACGCCTACTGAAGCTCAAGAACTGATTGAAATGGTTGCAAATAACCAATTCATGTACACTTCTGAAAGGAATCCTGTGAACAATGGGACTAGTCAGAAGAAAGGAGTTCTTGAAATTGACACTCTGAATGCCATTTTGGCTCAGAATAAAATATTGACTCAACAAGTCAATCTGATTTCTCAAAGTCTGTCTGGAATGCAAAATGCACCAACAGTACTAAGGATGCTTCATCTGAGGAAGAAGCTTATGATCCTGAGAACCCTTCAATGGAAGAGGTAAATTACCTGGGAGAACCCTATGGTAACACCTATAATTCTTCATGGAGAAATCACCCAAATCTCTCATGGAAGAATCAAGAGAGACCTCAACAAGGTTTCAATAATAATGGTGGAAGAAACAGGTTTAACAATGGTAAACCTTTTCCATCATCTTCTCAGCAACAGACAGAGAGCTCTAAGCAGAATACCTCTGACTTAGCAACCATGGTCTCTGATCTAATCAAAACCACTCAAAGTTTCATGACTGAAACTAGATCCTCCATTAGGAATTTGGAAGGACAAGTGGGTCAGCTGAGCAAGAAAATTACTGAACTTCCCCCAAGCACTCTCCCAAGTAACACTGAAGAGAATCCAAAAGGAGAGTGCAAAGCCATAAATATGGCCGAATTCTGGGAGGAAGAAGAGGCAGTGAACGCCACTGAGGAAGGCCTCACTGGACGTCCACTGGCCTCCAATGAGTTCCCCAATGAGGAACCTTGGGAATCTGAGCCTCAAACTGAGACCATAGAGATTCCCTTGGACTTACTACTGCCTTTCATGAGCTCTGATGAGTATTCTTCCTCTGAAGAGGATGAGTATGTCACTGAAGAGCAAGTTGCTAAATACCTTGGAGCAATCATGAAGCTAAATGACAGGCTATTTGGAAATGAGACTTGGGAGGATGAACCCCCTTTGCTCACCAAAGAACTGGATAACTTGTCTAGGCAGCAATTGCCTCAAAAGAGGCAGGATCCTGGGAAGTTTTCTATACCTTGTACCATAGGCACCATGACCTTCAAGAAGGCCTTGTGTGACTTGGGGTCAAGTGTAAACCTCATGCCCCTCTCTGTAATGGAGAAATTAGGGATCTTTGAGGTGCAAGCTGCAAAAATCTCACTAGAGATGGCAGACAACTCAAGAAAACAAGCCTATGGACTTGTAGAGGATGTTCTGGTTAAGGTTGAAGACCATTACATTCCTACTGATTTCATAGTCCTAGAGACTGGGAAGTGCATGGATGAATCCATCATCCTTGGCAGACCCTTCCTAGCCACAGCAAAGGCTGTGATTGATGTTGATAGAGGAGAGTTGATCATTCAAGTGAATGAAGAATCCTTGGTGTTTAAGGCCCAAGGATATCCCTCTGTCATCATGGAGAAGAAGCATGAAGAGCTTCTCTCAAAACAGAGCCAAACAGAGCCCCCACAGTCAGACTCTAAGTTGGTGTTGGGAGGCCACAATCAAACTCTAAGTTTGGTGTTGAACCCCCACATTCAAACTCTAAGTTTGGTGTTGGGAAGTTCCAACACGGTTCTGAGCATCTCTGAGGCTCCATGAGAGTCCTCTGTCAAGCTAATGACAGTAAAGAAGCGCTTGTTGGGAGGCAACCCAATGTTTTATAATTAATTATTTTCTTTTGTTATTTTATCTTTTTTGTAGGTTGATGATCATAAGAAGTCACAAAAACAATGAAAAAAGCAAAAACAAAATGAAAAAACAGGAAGAAAAATAGCACACCCTGGAGGAAGATGCTGCTGGCGTTTAAACGCCAGTCAGCCTAGCAGTTGGGCGTTAAACGCCCAGTCTGGCACCCTTCTGGGCGTTTAACGCCAGAAAGGGGCACCAGACTGGCGTTAAACGCCAGTAAAGGGCAAAAACCTGGCGTTAAACGCCAGGAATGGGCACCAGCCCGGCGTTTAACGCCAGAAAAGGCTCAAAACGTGGATTTTGATGCCATTTGGTGCAAGGATGCCTTTTTCTTGACACTACAGGATCTGTGGACCCCACAGGACCCTACCATCACTCTCTCTCTTCTTCCCCCATTCACCAATCACCTCAACACCTCTTCCCCAAAAACCCCTCACCTATCAAATCCCATCTTTCTCTTCACCACTCACATCCATCCTTCATAAAACCCCACCAACCTCACCCTTCAAATTCAAACCACTTTCCCTCCCAAACCCACCCTCAAATGGCCGAACCCTCATCCCCCTCTTTCCTATATAAACCCCTCTTTACCCCTTCATTTTCCCACTACCTAAACACCACTTCTCCCCTCCTTGGCCGAATACACCACCATCTCCCTCTTCCTCATTTCTTCTTCTTCTACTCTCTTCTTTCTTCTTTGCTCGAGGACGAGCAAACATTTTAAGTTTGGTGTGGTGAAAGCGTTGCTTTTTCGTTTTTCCATAACCATTTATGGCATCCAAGGCCGGAGAAACCTCTAGAAAGAGGAAAGGGAAGGCAAAGGCTTCCACCTCCGAGTCATGGGAGATGGATAGATTCCTCTCAAGGGTGCATCAAGACCACTTCTATGAAGTTGTGGCCTTGAAGAAGGTGATCCCCGAAGTCCCCTTTTCACTCAAAAAGGGTGAATATCCGGAGATCCGCCATGAGATCCGAAGAAGAGGTTGGGAAGTACTTACCAACCCCATTCAACAAGTCGGAATCTTGATGGTTCAAGAGTTCTATGCCAATGCATGGATCACCAAGAACCATGACCAAAGTGTGAACCCGAATCCAAAGAATTATCTCACTATGGTTCGGGGGAAATACTTGGATTTTAGTCCGGAAAGTGTGAGGGTGGCGTTCAACTTGCCTATGATGCAAGGAGATGAGCATCCTTACACTAGAAGGGTCAACTTTGATCAAAGGTTGGACCAAGTCCTCACAGTCATATGTGAAGAGGGCGCACAATGGAAGCAAGATTCAAGAGGAAAGCCAGTCCAATTGAGAAGGCATGACCTCAAACCCGTGGCTAGAGGATGGTTAGAGTTCATACAACGCTCAATCATTCCCACTAGCAACCGGTCCGAAGTTACCATAGACCGGGCTATCATGATCCATAGCATCATGATTGGAGAAGAAATAAAGGTTCATGAGGTTATAGCCCAAGAACTCTATAGGGTGGCGGACAAGACCTCTACCTTGGCAAGGTTAGCCTTTCCTCACCTCATTTGTCACCTTTGTTATTCAGTGGGAGTTGACATAGAGGGAGACATCACCATTGATGAGGACAAGCCCATCACTAAGAAAAGGATGGAGTACACAAGAGATCCCACTCATCATGAGATCCCTGAGATTCCTCAAGGGATGAATTTTCCTCCACAAGACTATTGGGGGCAACTAAACACCTCCTTAGGAGAATTGAGTTCCAACATGGGACAACTAAGGGTGGAGCATCAAGAACACTCCATTCTCCTCCATGAAATTAGAGAAGAACAAAGAATCATGAGAGAGGAGCAACAAAGGCAAGGAAGAGACATTGAGGAGCTCAAGCACTCCATAGGACCTTCAAAAGCAAGGAAGAGCCGCCATCACTGAGGTGGACCCATTCCTTGATTTCCTTGTTCTTTATTCCTTTGTTTTTCGAATTTTGGTGCTTTATGTTATCCATGCTTGTGTCTTATGATCATTAGTGTCTTAGTGTCTATGCCTTAAAGTTATGAATGTCCTATGAATCCATCACCTTTCTTGAATAAAAATGTGCTTAATTGAAAAAGGAAGAATTGCATGAATTTTGAATTTTATAATAGTTTAATTATTTTGATGTGGTGGCAATATTTTTGTTCTCTGAATGTATGCTTAAACAGTGCATATGTATCTTGAATTTGTGGTTCATGAATGTTGGCTCTTGAAAGAATGATGAAAAAGGAGACATGTTATTGAGGATCTGAAAAATCAATAAAATGATTCTTGAAGCAAGAAAAAGCATTGCTATTCAAAAAAAAAAAAAAAAACCGAAAAAAAAAGAAGAAAAAAAAAAGAAAACGAAAATAATAATAATAATAATAATAATAATAAGAGTTGTGATCCAAGGCAAATAAGAGTGTGCTTAAGAACCCTGGACACCTCTAATTGGGGACTTTAGCAAAGCTAAGTCACAATCTGAAAAGGTTCACCCAATTATGTGTCTGTGGCATGTATGTATCCGGTGGTAATACTGGAAAGACAGAGTGCTTTGGGCCACAGCCAAGACTCAATAAATAGCTATGTTCAAGAATCATCATACTTTACTAGGAGAATCATTAACACTATCTGGATTCTAAGTTCCTAAAGAAGCCAACCATTCTGAATTTCAAAGGATAGATTGAGATGCCAAAACTATTCAGAGGCAAAAAGTTAAAAGCCCCGCTCATCTAATTAATACTGATCTTCACAGATGTTTTTGGAATTCATTGCATATTCTCTTCCTTTTATCTTATTTGATTTTCAGTTGCTTGGGGACAAGCAACAATTTAAGTTTGGTGTTGTGATGAGCGGATGATTTGTATACTTTTTGGCATTGTTTTTAGTATGTTTTTGATATGATCTAGTTAGTTTTTAGTATATTTTTATTAGTTTTTAGTTAAAATTCACTTTTCTAGACTTTACTATGAGTTTGTGTGTTTTTCTGTGATTTCAGGTATTTTCTGGCTGAAATTGAGGGACCTGAGCAAAAATCTGATCCAGAGACCAAAAAGGACTGCAGATGCTGTTGGATTCTGACCTCCCTGCACTCGAAGCGGATTTTATGGAGCTACAGATACCCAATTGGCGCGCTCTCAACGGCTTTGGAAAGTAGACATCCTGGGCTTTCCAGCAATATATGATATTCCATACTTTGCCCAAGATTTGATGGCCCAAACCGGCGTTCAAAGTCACCTCAAGAAATCCCAGCGTTAAACGCTGGAACTGGCACCCAAATGGGAGTTAAACGCCCAAACTGGCACCAAGGCTGGCGTTTAACTCCAAGAAGAGTCTCTACACGAAATTTGCTTCATTGCTCAGCCCAAGCACACACCAAGTGGGCCCGGAAGAGGATTTTTATGTCATTTACTCATTTCTGTACACCTTAGGCTACTAGTTTCTTATAAGTAAGACCTTTTACTATTGTATTAGAAATCTTTGGATTGTTTTTGATCCTTTGATCATCTTTGGACATCTAGTTCTTAGATCATTTGGGGGCTGGCCATTCGGCCATGCCTAGACCTTGTTCTTATGTATTTTCAACGGTGGAGTTTCTACACACCATAGATTAAGGTGTGGAGCTCTGCTGTACCTCGAGTATTAATGCAATTACTATTGTTCTTCCATTCAATTCCGCTTGTTCTTTTACCAAGATATCACTTGTTCTTCAACATGATGAAGGTGATGATTGACGCCCATCACCATTCTCACCTATGAACAAGGTGACTGACAACCACTCTTGTTCTACAAGCATTCGAGGCTTGGTGAATATCTCTTGGATTTCTGATTGCATGATGCATGGTTGATCGCCTGACAACCGAGTGCTCGCCTGACAAACGAGCCACCCATTCCGTGAGATCAGAGTCTTCGTGGTATAGGCAAGAACTGATGGCAGCATTCAAGAGAATCCGGAAGGTCTAACCTTGTCTGTGGTATTCTGAGTAGGATTCAATGACTGAATGACTGTGACGTGCTTCAAACTCCTAGCAGGCTAGGGCGTTAGTGACAGACGCAAAAGTATCAATGGATATTATTCCGGCCTGAACGAGAATCGACAGCTGAATTCTGCTATGCCGTGACAGGACATATGCAATCGCTTTCACTGAGAGGATGGGAGGTAGCTGCTGACAACAGTGAGACCCTACACAAGCTTGCCATGGAAAGGAGTAAGAAAGGATTGGATGAAGACAGTGGGAAAGCAGAGAGACGGAAGGGAAGACATCTTCATACACTTGTCTGAAGCTCTTACACCAATGATATACATAAGTACCACTATCTTTATCTTCTATGTTATTTTCGTTCATCATCATATATATTTGAGTTTGCCTGACTAAGATTTACAAGATGACCATAGCTTGCTTCAATGCTAACAATCTCCGTGGGATCGACCCTTACTCACGTAAGGTTTATTACTTGGACGACCCAGTGCACTTGCTGGTTAGTTGTGCGAAGTTGTGTAATGCCATGGTATTGAGCCACCAAGTTCTTGGAGTTCATGACCAGGGATTATTTGAGTTGTGAAAAAGTATTATTCACAATTTCGCGCACCAATAATGAAAAGGTTAAGGCCATATGGGTATGTAAGATCAGTGAAACAAGGCCTCAATCATATAAGTGTATGCATACATTAAACAATAGAAATATAGAATTAAGCAAGACAAAGATCACAATTTTAGAGAGAGAAACACACACCAAAAATAAAATATTGGTTGATAAAATGCAACCAATCAAATAGGCTCAAAATCTCACTGGTTTTGTGTGTTCGAGCTTTAAACTATGTTCCAAAATAATATTTCTTTCATACAAGTTTTTCAAAAAGTTTTATTCAAATTAGTGAAATACTATAAAAATTTCTTGAAAAAAAAAATATTACTTTAACCAAGTGGTAAAATATGCACAAAAAGAAACAAACATGCAAATGCAACAATGAAAAATAAAAATTGGTGTTGAGAAGGGGCTAACTAACCCGTGGAGATCGGTATTGACCTCCCCACACTTAAAGATTGCACCGTCCTCGGTGCATGCTGAGAAGTACAGGTGGACGGGTTGTTTCAACTGACGCTTTTCTCATCAAGGAATGTGCGTAGGAACTTGTTTGTCTCTCCCATGTAAGCGTCTTCCGGTTCTCTTCCTGGTGGCCATCCTGAAAGAAAAAGGGAAGGAAAGTAACCCAAAGCAAAGATAGAAAACAAATAAAACATGGGTTGGTTAATGCCAAAAGTGAGGGTCTCAATTACATGGTAGCTACAACATGCAAGTGAGAAGACAATAGAAGCACATGGCATACTAGTGGTGCAAAATATTGCAACAATGAGGGAGAGAGTGTAGGTAAGGAGAGATAATATAAATTCATATCAATGTAAAAGTAAAACAGGTATAAAAGAATGGCATTGATATAAATAATATTACCTATTCAAAATAAAACAAGTCACTAAGCACTAAGAAAATACCAGAAAAGATGTAACAGTTGAATAAGAATATTTGAACACCAATAATAATTTTAGAAAAATAAAAATATGCAATGAATGAAAGTATGGAAATGAATTAAATAAAATAAAATGAAAGTGAAAAAGAATGAGAAGTAGAAAAAGAAAATGAGAAAAGGAGAGAGAAGGAAGAAATTAGGATTAGAAGAGAAAAGATAAGAAAATTGGCACTAATCTGGATAGGTTGTGCGACGCTGGCGACGCGGTCGCGTGGTGCGCGATAAGGTTGGGCGACGCGGACGCGTGGGGCACGCGATCGCGTGACTCGATTTGTGCTAGTGGTGCGAATGCAGCCTCGCGGTCGCACAACTCTCTGTTTGAAACTTGGTATTGCCAAAATCCAGGGTGACGCGGTCGCGTGGTCGACGCGATCGTGCGGGTGGCCTTATTTCCAATATGACGCAGACGCGTGGGTGACACGTTCGCGTGGCAGGGCTTGTGCTGCTAGCACGGGTCCAGCCCAATTCCAGCTCAACTTTCGGCCATACACCCTTTTTACGCCGATTTCAGATCATGCGGCCGCGTGGGTGACGCGGTCGCGTGGGAGGCCATTATTCCCATGTGACGCGGTCGCGTGGGTCGATTTGTGCCATTGGCACGCCTCCAGCGCTGCTCCTGCGAAACTCTCTGTTCATATTAATATTGTCTCCCATCTCCTTGCGATGCGGATGCGTCGCTGATGCGGTCGCGTCGCGTGCTCGCTTTTTTTTTATAATCTGAAAAATACAGAATACAGTGTTAATATGAATGTGATGCAAAACTCCAGGTTCAATATAACAAAATAAAATAAAATTCAAAAACAAATAAAACTAAATAAAATGAAAAAGGACGATCATACCATGGTGGGTTGTCTCCCACCTAGAACTTTTAGTTAAAGTCCTTAAGTTGGACATTTGGTGAGCTTCCTGTTATGGTGGTTTATGCTTGTACTGATCCAGGAATCTCCACCAATGTTTGTGATTCCAGTGTCCTCCGGGGTCCCAAACTAGGCGCAGAAAGCCTTCAAGTAAGTTAAAGCAAGTGACCAGGCCCCAAGAGTGGTGATTGATAGAATGGATTTCGGGGTCCCAGACCTTGCCTTTGCACCCGTCTTTTGGTTGAGCAATATTGTTCCCTCCGGGTAGCAAGCAGTCTGAATTCTCACGTAAGCGGCCAAACAACTTCCTAGACCCATTCAGTTGAGCTCTATACCAACCTTTACGTTTAAGCTTAAAGCTTCCAACCATGATGAACCTTGCAGGACAATTCTTACCACTGACCATCTTTCTTTTACTCTTAATGCCACAAAGGGCTCTAAGTTGACCATTCGTCTCCAGTAGCCCATATTCAAGTGGGATTAGAAAGCTTTGGGATATGAATTTTGCCCACTTGAATGTTGTGAAGGATGTGGCGACTTAGGGGGAGGTATCTTTAATGAAATTGCAAGCTCCACTCCCTTGTGCTCTTCTCTGATAATTACCACCTCTTTGCAAACTTCTTCAATTTCAACCTCTTCCTCTTGGTAGCTCTCTTTCAATTCAATCTCCTTTTCATTGCTTTCCAAGGGCATGGGAGGTTGTGCTTCTTCTTCTTGAATCTCCATCTCTTGGTCAACCTCTTCCAAGTCTTCAACTGTGATATGCATTGGAGGTTGTACACCTTCCTCAGCATCAATTTCAACCGTCTTGGAAGGAGGCTCGATGTCTTGACTTTCCCATGGAGGTTTTGCATCTCCTAAGTCTTCAACCACTTCTTCTTCTTCTTGAACAATGACAGCTTCTTCTACTTGTTCTAGTATGAATTCATTCTCTGTCTTCTTCACTGGGGTTTCTGGTATCTCCTTCATGCTACGCTCTTCACTAGACTGTCCACATGGGGTGTGGCTGATCCTTGTGTATTTAAGCGTCTAGAAGCCCATTGAATTAATACTTGCCCCAGTTGTTGAGTGGTTGCCTGAAATTGATCCATTGTTTCCTTGAGACGATCCTTTGCCTCTTGATGCACTCGGTTTTCATAAGTAGGATCATAATGCTCTTGGATTGATGGATATGGAGATGGTGAATATTGAAGTGGTGGTTCTTGTGAGTAATTGGATTGGAATTGGGGTGGTTCTATATATGGTTCATATGACTCATAAGGTGGTTGGTATGGTGGTTGAGGGTTAGGGTCATATGGAGGTGAATGGCGGAAAGGGGCTTGTGAGTTTGGTGGTCCAAAGTTATGTTGAGGAAAAGGTTCACAGGCATATGGTGGTGGTTGTTGATAATCAAAAGAGCGCTCACCATAGCCATCATCTTGATATGCATCACAGAATGGTTGTGGATAGTCCATTGGAGGTGGTTGTTGCCATGAGGGTTGATCAAATTCTTGTGGCTCCTCCCATCTTTGATTGTTCCAACCATGGTGCATGTTGTCATTATAATCTCCTCTTCCTGCAACATAATTGTAACCAGACTCATAGCCAAAGGAGTGAGAGTTCAGGGTAGTAAGAGAAAATAAAAACAAAATTTAATAAAAAGAAAATATTTTGAAAAAGATATAATTTTTGAAAAAGATATGAAAATATTTTTGAAAAATGATATGATTTTTGAAAAAGATAAGATAAGATAAAAAAAAATTAAAATAAAAATCTGAAATTTTTTTTTTTGAAAAATATTTACAATAACCAATAATAAGGCACACGTTTGCAATTCCCCGGCAATGGGGCCATTTTGACGTTGGGATTTTTGCCAGTAAAGAATTTCATAAAAACAGTCGCGTTGTAGATATAGTCTCTAAACCGACAGAAATTCCTTCGTAGAAACGTTTTGGTTGTCACAAGTAACAAACCCCTTAAAATTGTTAACCGAGTATTTAAACCTCGGGTCGTCTTCTCAAGGAATTGCAGGGAGGTATGTTCTTATTATTGGCTATGGAGATTGTAAATTGGGGGTTTTGAGAATTTAGGCAATGGGCACAAGCATATTTTCAAAGCTATAAAAATAAATAAATAAATGTAAAATAAACTCTTGGCAAGGTATGGAGAACTGGAGGTCCTATCCTAGTTATCCTTATCAACTGTGATGAGAATTGGATTCTTCCCTCACCTTATTAACCTCTAACTATGAAGGTAAGTTAAGTGGACAAATTAATTCCAATTTTTAATCAACAATGAGTTTGATAACTCAAGAGTTACCAAGGTCTCAACCAAAGCCAAAAGGGGAAAAACTAAATCTACTAGAATGAAAATAATTTGGATAAGTACCAACAACATAAATTGAAGAAAGCAATCATAGATCTGAAATATCTCAAATGACATTAATTAAGGAGATCAATCTAAACATGGAACAGTTCATAAATTTAATTGGAAAAATAAATAAAAAGGAACACTGAACCTGAATCGAGAGTCACTCTTAAAAACCAAGAGAAGTCCTAAATCCTAGTTTCTAAAAATCCTAATTTATAATCCTAATCCTAATCCTAAGAGAGAGAGGAGAGAACCTCTCTCAAAACTAAATCTAAATCATGGAAAGTGAATTATGAGTGCATAATTATGAATACATGCATTCTCCCACTTTATAGCCTCTAATCTGTGTGTTCTGGGCTGAAAATTGGGTCAAAAGCAGCCCAGAAGTCACTTCCAGCGCTTTCTGGTCCGTACAGGTCGCGGAAAAGTGACGCGGCCGCATGGCTCACGCGGCCGCGCGGGTTGCGTTCCTGCCAGGTCACGCGTCCGCGTGACTCACGCGTTTGTGTCACCTGGCATCGGAGCAGCTATGGCAAATTATATATCAAATCGAAGCCCCGAACGTTAGCTTTCCAACGCAACTAGAACCGCGTCGTTTGGAATTCTGTAGCTAAAGTTATAGCCATTTGAGTGCAGAGAGGTCAGGCTGGACAGCTTAGCAATTTCTCCAACTTCTTGCATTCCTTCCTCTTTTGCATGCTTTCTTCCCATCCTCTGAGCCATTCATGCCCTATAATCTCTGAAAACACTTAACACACATATCAAGGCATCTAATGGTAATAAGAGAGGATTAATAATAAGCAAATATAAGATCAAAGAAGCATGTTTTCAATCAAAACACATAATTAGGAAGGAAATATAAAACCATGCAAATAGTATGAATAATTGGGTAAAGAGTTAATAAAAACCACTCAATTGAGTACAAGATAAACCATAAAATAGTGGTTTATCACACATATAGTGGAAATGTGGAACATTATTGTTAGAAAATAGATATGGACAAACATAAAGTTTTTTGTTGCTAACTAAGCAATAAGAATGGTTTTTGTTTTGCCCTAATACAAATGAGCTTGGTGCTTGTAATGGATTAGTTATACTTTGGGTTTTGTAAAAAGGATTAGGATGAAGTATTGAAGTTACCTCCTTCTCTCTTTATATGTGACTATATGTTAATCAATTATTGTCAAGATTCTGAGGAGTGCTTTTATTTATTCTTTTTGCTTGTTTTGGCTAAAGTCTTTCTGACTCAAGAGCTATAATCTTGAAGAACTTGATAGGAAGGAATTTGATTCAAGAGCTGTAATCTTGCATGTTTCTAAATTCTAAGTGGTCGGTTCAGTCCCCTATTGTAGCTCTTTTCCATTTCTTGAAGATAAGTATTGTTCATAAGTATAGCAATGGTCGTACTAATCAGGTGAGTTGCAGAAGGATCTAAATGTGGGTGTAGATGGTGAATTAATGAACTAGTGAAGTCAAAGTTTATCAAGTGGTTGCCCTAATATTGAATATTGAATGGCAGGGTCAACAAGATTTCACGTTCAGAAATCAGAGGAGGAATGGAGGGCCATTCTCTGTCTGTCTCTGTCTGTCTCCCTCATGAATTCACAGATAGTAGAGAGAGGGCAAGGAACAGAGGAATAGCCAAAGAACCAGGGAGCAAAAACAGGAGTGTTCTTCAAGTTTTTGGCTCTTCATCAACCATAGCACCAAGAGAAAGAGAATGATGGCCAAGGAGGGAGCTGACTGAAGCTTAAGAGGGAGCTGCGTTCCACTCACCCAACTGTTCTTCGAGTTTCTTTGCTAGGTGAGGACAGCGACTTCATCTTCTTTCTTTTCTCCTCTAATTCAAAATTTTGATAATTCTCTTGCTCCATTTTTTTTTCAGTTTATTCAATTTCTGTTAACACAACTACCACCACAAGCAAAGAGAGGTGAGTGATTTTCTCTCCTCTGTGTTTAATTTGGTCGAATGGCCTTGTGAAATGTAACCAAAGTTCTGGTTCTTGGAACGGTTAAGGTTTGGGCTCAAGAGAAAAACAGAGACAAGTCTTGTGTATTTGATCAACAAAGAGGTAAGGGTTAGAATAGTTAGATATTGATTTTAGTTGTATTTGGTGATTAAATGGTAGAAACCTTTCCATTGAGTATGCTTATTGACCAGTCAGCTGCTTGATTCTTGGATCTGTATGTGAATGATTGTTGCTTTCTTAATCAGCACAGTTTACTTTGTAGTGGTAAATGGTAATGTTCTAATAAACAAAAATCAAGTACTAATGGGGACTATTATTCATTTGTCTAGAGTAGTTTACTGATTTCATGTTAATTATTTTTGTTTCATGTGGATTATATATGCTGCAGTATTTTCGTGGCTCATTGCAATTTGTCAAATATTGTAATAACCAATTAGATTGGAAGATGACGCATCATTAGAATTCCTAGGTTTAAATAAAGGAAGGCATTCAGTTACACAATGAGAAATTACATACTAAATGTGGTGTTGATGCAATTGCATATTTGATATATTAGCTAGTTAGTTTATTTGATTTTAGCTTGATTTCACTCATTTTCTCTAAATAAACAAGTCCTTTTATGAGTTTGTTTTCATGCATGAGAATACTAAGGAACATGTTGATTCTAGCCAAATTCATGCAAATGATTTAAGGAATATATACATGAATGAGTATGAATGAATCTCATGGAATTTATTGCATGAATTGGTAAGACTTTAAAGCTATTTCCTTTGTTAATGATAGGTGATGAAACAAGGAAGCATGGAAGCAAGAATGATGCAAGCTGGGCAAGAAGTTGGCGTTGCCAACTTGGGAAAAGGAGGCGTTGTTGAAGGCAACGCCAAGCAACCAAAGAAGCAAAGTTGGCGTTGCCAACTTGGGAATAGGGTGCGTTTTTATGGACAACGCCAGACAGCTTTGGAAGCAAAGTTGGCGTTGCCAACTTGAAGAATAAGGTGAGTGTTTGAGAGCAACGCCCAACAATATAAGGCAGCCCTGGAGCAAGAATGAAGTTACCAAGGGCGTTGCTAACTCCAAAAGGGCGTTGCCAACGCCAGGCAACAAAAATGAAGCCTTGAAGAGGAGCTCGAGGGCGTTGCCAACGCCAGGAACTATAGGCGTATCCCTAGGCAACGCCACACAAGCAAGGTTTGGCCCAGGAAAAGGAGGTGCACGTTGCCAACGCCAAGATATGAAGGCGTGTTCCTTGGCAACGTAGCAAACAACTTTGGCACCATAGGAAGCAAGCTCGAACACGTTGCCAACGTGCTACTTCACTGGCGTTATTCAAGGCAACGCCAGAAATGGTTGCTTGGCTAGGCACCAAGTCTTGGGTGCCAGCCAAGTTGCCAACGCCAAGGACATGCACCATTCAAGTTGCCAACGCCAGGGACATGCACCACTCACGTTGCCAACGCCAAGGACATGCACCATTCAAGTTGCCAACGCCAAGGACATGCACCACTCAAGTTGCCAACGCCAAGGACATGCACCATTCAAGTTGCCAACGCCAGGGACATGCACCATTCAAGTTGCCAACGCCAAGGACATGCACCATTCAAGTTGCCAACGCCAGGGACATGCATCATTCACGTTGCCAACGCCAAGACATGGCACCATCCAAGTTGCTAACGTCAGGGAGGAGTGCCAACCACGTTGCCAACGCCAGCTTCTATAGGCGTGTTCAAGGCCAACGTGGGAAGCAATATTTGGAGCTAGGAAAGAAGGCTCGAGCACGTTGCCAACTCAAGAAAGCATTGGCGTGTTTGGCAACAACGCCAGGAAGCTTTGGATGGTGAAAAATTGTGATGCACGTTGCTAACTTGGAATATAGGGGCGTTATCCACAACAACACCAACAAGGCAGCCTGACCATGTCCACTTCAATGGAAGATATCTTGAGCTACAGAGATCCAAATTGAGTGCTTCCAGTTGCGTTGGAAAGCTAACATTTAGAGCTTTCCAACCATATATAATAGTCTATGGTGGAGCATAAAATTGAAGCCAAACCAGAGTCACCTTTAGGCCCTAAAAACAAGAACATGAAGTTGAATTTAAGAAGGCTAGAGATGAGCCTTGGAGTGGGGCACGAGCACGTTGCCAACGTGCTAGCAAGGGGGCGTGTTTTGCAACAATGCCAGCCCCAAATCCTTGCCTTGGGAGGCTAGGCACGGGCACGTTGCCAACTTGGAAGTGAAGGTGCGTTTTTGACAACAACTTGGCAGCTTAACCTTACCTTCTTTGAGGAAGCATAACTTGAGCTAGGAAAGTCCAATTGAGGTGATTCCAGTGGCATTGGAAAGTAGACATCAAGAGCTTTCCAATGATGTATAATAGTCCATATTGAAGCAGAAGGTTGACACTCAAATTCTGGGCTACATCTAGCATGAAAATAGAGCCAAGAGGAGGAATAGCAAGTTGTTAGCAACAACTTGGGCTAGCAACGCCCAAGTCTCAAAGCTCACACCCAGGAAAATGCCATGCACGTTGCCAACGTGCATTATGCCTGGAGTTATTGCCAACAACGCCCCTCAATGGGCCAGAATTGGTGCCAACTTGCTCTGTTTCCTCTATTCCTTACAAAAGCTAGCAAGTTCATCAATTGAACCAAGAATTCAACAAAGAGAAAGCCCACATTGCTAGCCCACTTGAAGATCTTTGAAAGAGTTTTAGGACTAGTATAAATAGAGATTGAGTTTGTACTTTAGGGGACTTTTTACCTTTACTTTTTGACACTTAGAATTTTACACTTTTGAACACTTTATTTTGAGAACTCTTTTGGTACTTCCGGGAGTATACCCGAGAGCATTTTGGGGGGTTCTCCTTGGGACTTCTCTTCTTCATTTTCTTAAGCTTGAAGCATTTCTCTATTCTTCATCATCTTTCTTTTACACTTAGTTTAATTTTTGTTGATGGAAATTGTTGTTGAAATTGGAGCAATGACTCACTAAACCCCACTTTCATTAGGGGGAGGAGCTCTGCTTGTTGGAAAGAATTGGTGAATTCATCTTGTCCTCCTCAATTTTAGTGGTTGATCTAAAGAGGGAACTCTTGTTCTTCAAAGATTCAACCACCATCGAGAGAGGGGTTAATCTATATGAATTATGTGGTGAATTTGAGGAATGAGGCACATAATTCAGTTTAGAGTTCATCCTTTCATGATTTCCTTAATCAATACACCTTGGTTAGTATGTGAGATGTAACTCTCCTTGGTTGAGATTATGGGAATTGTGTGGCTGGATTAGATTTGAGCTTCATCTCTTCTCATGAACAAATAGATCACGAGAGTGGCATTTGGTTATGTGGAGAGAAATTGAATCACCAAGAGATTGGGATTCAATTACCCACTTGCCATGGATCTATGCCCATGATTGAGAAGGATTTGACTAACATCAATTCATGAACACTTGCATCTCTGATCCCTAATGATCTTCTCTATCATTACTTCTTATTTCTTTTGCTTCTAGTTGGTTGATTACCCATAACCCAATTCCCTTTTACATTCAGTCAATTTATTATTCTTGTCATCTATATTTTGTTCCTTTAATTCTTGCTATTTGCTCTTATGTTCTTTAATTTTCTGCACCCTTTAATTCCTTGCCATTTATCTTTGATGTCATTTAAGTTTCTTGCAATTTAAGTTTCAGTTATCTACTTTCATTTTATTTCTATCTTCTAGTTCTTTACATTCCTTGCCATTTAAATTCTTGCAATTATGTTCAAAAATCAAAATGCTCATGAAATCAAAACTATGTTTGCTTGACTAAATCTACCATTTAACTAAAGTTGCTTAATCTACCAATCCTCGTGGGATCGACCTCACTCCTAGTGAGTTTTATTACTTGATACGATCCGGTATACTTGCCGGTTGTACGTGAAATATAAATTTTTACGTATCAAGTTTTTGGCGCCGTTGCAGGGGATTGGAAAAGATTGACAATGATTAAGTGAAAGGTGGTTTAGATTAAGC
This sequence comes from Arachis stenosperma, assembly GCF_014773155.1. Lineage (NCBI taxonomy): Eukaryota > Viridiplantae > Streptophyta > Magnoliopsida > Fabales > Fabaceae > Arachis > Arachis stenosperma. The sequence continues at coordinate 111,027,486 of NC_080378.1, forward strand.
ATTTTTTTTATGTTTTTATTAAGCCCACTAACTGTTTGATACTTTGTTTCACTAACTCCAATTCCACTCTATTCCTAGAATATTTCACTTGTGATTTTGGTTTTGTTTGTGTATGTCAGGAGCTAATAGACTTAATACTGAGGACGAGAGAACCCGCCGAAGGATAAGGAGAGCAGAAAGAGGAAAGGGAATAGTTGGTGAAGAGGATTCAGAGGGAGAAGATCAAGTCATGGAGGATGAGATGCACAATCCTGGAGGGGTCAACAACAATGATAGACCACCTAGAAGGGTGCTTTCTTCTTACACCATCCCTGATCCAAGACATTGTGGGAGCAGCATTGCCACTCCTCCAGTTCAGGCCAATAATTTTGAGTTAAAACCCCAACTCATCACGTTGGTACAAAACAACTGCTCCTATGGAGGGGGACCTCTTGAAGACCCAAATCAACATTTGTCTGTTTTTCTGAGGATATGCAATACAGTGAAGACAAATGGAGTGCATCCAGATGTCTACAAGTTGTTACTATTTCCATTTTCTTTGAGGGACAAAGCCACTCAATGGCTAGAGTCATTCCCCAAGGAAAGCCTCAATGATTGGAATGAAGTGATGAGCAAATTTCTAGCAAAGTTCTACCCACCTCAAAAGATCATCAAGTTGAAGACAGAGGTTCAGACTTTTAGGCAAATGGATGGGGAGTCATTATATGAAGCCTGGGAAAGGTACAAGGCACTAATGAGAAGATGCCCACCTGACATGTTTAGTGATTGGGTCAAACTCCAAAACTTCTATGAAGGCCTAAGTCCAGAAGCAAGGAAAGGACTAGATTACTCATCAGGAGGATCACTCAACATGATGAAAACTGCTGAGGAGGCTCAAGACCTCATTAAGATTGTGGCAAACAATCAGTATTATTACTCATCAGAGAGGCAGCATAATCCGACCCCAAAGAAAGGTGTAATGGAGCTTGAAGGTGTTGATGCTATCTTGGCACAGAACAAGTTAATGCACCAACAAATCCAACAACAAATGGAGCTGATAACAAAAAGAATGGATGGCATGCAACTTGCATCAGTGAACACAACAAATCAACCATCACTTGAATGGGGCCAAGGTGAAGGGACCACTATTGAACAGCCACAAGAACAAGTTCAATACATGCAAAATACTTCAAATTCTCAGGATGAATTTCATGGTGATACATACAACTCCTCTTGGAAAAATCATCCCAATCTAAGGTGGGGTGAAAACCATTGGCAAAAGAACAACAACCACAACCACAACCGTAACACAAACAACCAAAATCATCATGCCACCAACACTAACCAATATAGAAAAACACAAAACACATATCAACACCCCCATAATAATTCACAAACTCACCAAAACAATTTCCCTGCACCAACGTCCAACACACAGAACTACCACACTAATCCACCCAACAACTTCCAACAACAATCAACCCCCATCATACCCCCAATTGACCATCATGAGACCAGAATTGCAAGTCTTGAAGCAACCTTGCAAGCACTTGCTCAAACCACTCAAGCCTTAGCCAAGGGACACAAGGAACATGAGGTCATCATGAAGAATATTGAGAGACAAGTGGGACAATTAGCCAAACAAGCTGAGCGACCAACCAATGTTCTCCCAAGTGATACAATACCCAACCCAAGAGAAGAATGTAAAGCTCTGCAGTTAAGAAGTGGCAAGGTAGTTGGTGAAAGTTCAAATAAAGAAGCAACAAAACCCAAAGAGCAAGACACAGTGGAGAGGCAGAATGAAGAAAAGGATTCAACAGCTAACAAAGGCAAAGAGGCTACCAAGCCACAAGGCAATCCACCAAGTCAAGGAGGCAACCGTGATGGCAAGGAGAGTGTGAATCCACAACAAGAAAACAAGAATGAAGGAGTAAAAGCCTATGTACCCAAGCTTCCGTACCCAACTAGGATACACAAAGGAGCAAAGGACCAACAATTCCCAAGGTTCTTAGAAATCTTCAAGAAACTTGAAATCAACATCCCATTGGCAGAAGCTCTAGAACAGATGCCATTATATGCAAAGTTTCTTAAGGAATTGATCACCAAGAAGAGAAGTTGGCAAGAAAAAGAAACGGTGATTCTCAATCAAGAGTGTAGTGCCATCATTCAAAAAGGGCTACCCCCAAAACTCAAAGACCCTGGCAGCTTCCTCATACCCTGCACGATTGGGAGCATGGCCGTGGACAAATTACTTTGTGACCTGGGAGCAAGCATTAACCTAATGCCCCTTACCATGATGAAGAAAATGATGATTGAAGAGCTTAAGCCCACAAGGATGTCACTCCAACTTGCTGACAGATCCATCAAGATACCAAATGGAGTAGTTGAGAACCTCTTGGTGAAGGTGGGAAACTTCATATTCCCAGCTGATTTTATGGTCCTAGACATGGATGAAGAGGGAAACAATTCAGTCATTCTTGGTAGACTCTTCTTGGCTACAGCTAGAACAATCATTGATGTGGAAAAGGGAGAGATGATTTTCAGAGTGCATGATGAACAAATGACCATAAATGTCTTCAAAGCAATGCAACACCCCGTTGAGAAAGAAAGTTGCATGAGGATTGATGTAGTGGATTCATTGGTTGAAGAAGTACTTGATACAAACCATCAAGTGAAACAAGAAGAAGTCCATAACATCAAGGGACAAGAAGAGAACAAATTGGAAGCATCAGAGGAACCAAGTGAAGCTACGAAAGAAGAGGCACCACAACAAGAGTTGAAACCACTACCTCCTCATCTCAAATATGCATTCCTTGGTGAGAAGGACAGCTTCCCAGTGATCATCAATTCCACATTGAGTGCAGAGGAAGAAGAAAAGCTCCTTGTAGTATTGAAAGCTCACAAAGAGGCATTGGGATGGACCATTGATGATTTGAAAGGTATAAGCCCTGCCGTATGCATGCACAAGATACTCTTAGAGGAGGGTTCCAAACCGGTGGTACAACCCCAAAGAAGATTGAATCCTACAATGAAGGAGGTTGTTCAAAAGGAAGTCTTGAAGTTGTGTAAAGCTGGGATCATCTACCCTATATCTGACAGCCCGTGGGTCAGTCCAGTGCAAGTAGTACCCAAGAAAGGGGGAATGACTGTCATTGTTAATGAGAAGAATGAGCTTATCCCAACACGAACAGTGACAGGGTGGAGAATGTGCATAGACTATAGGAGGCTGAATGATGCTACACGAAAAGACCACTTTCCTCTCCCTTTCATTGACCAGATGCTTGAAAGGTTGGCTGGCCATGCTTACTACTGTTTTCTTGATGGATATTCTGGATATAACCAGATAGTGGTTGACCCCATGGATCAAGAGAAGACCTCCTTTACTTGTCCCTTTGGAGTCTTTGCATATAGGAGAATGCCATTTGGACTTTGTAATGCCCCAGCTACCTTTCAAAGATGCATGCTATCAATATTCTCAGACATGGTAGAAAAATTTATTGAAATATTTATGGATGATTTCTCTGTTTTTGGTGATTCCTTCAATACTTGCTTGCACCATCTTACCTTAGTCTTGAAAAGATGCTAAGAAACCAATTTAGTTTTGAATTGGGAGAAGTGCCATTTCATGGTACCCGAAGGCATTGTTCTTGGTCATAAAATTTCAAGAAAGGGTATAGAAGTTGACAAGGCAAAAGTAGAAATTATAGAAAAACTTCCTTTGCCAACTAGTGTGAAAGCCGTTAGAAGTTTCTTAGGACATGCTGGATTCTATAGGAGATTCATCAAAGATTTTTCCAAAATAGCAAAGCCACTAAGCAATTTGTTGGTGGTAGACAATCCTTTTATCTTTGATGATGAATGCAAACATGCTTTTGAAACTCTAAAGGCTAAGCTCACCACAGCACCAATAATCACACCCCCAAGTTGGGGACTACCTTTTGAACTCATGTGTGATGCAAGTAACCTTGAAATTGGTGCTGTGTTGGGGCAGAGGAAGGAAAAGAAGCTTCATGTTATCTACTATGCAAGTAAGGTATTGAATGAAGCTCAAAGAAACTACACCACAACAGAGAAAGAGCTACTAGCTGTGGTATATGCTTTTGATAAGTTTAGACAATATTTGATTGGATCTAAAGTCTTAGTGTATACTGACCATGCTGCTCTTAAGTATCTTATGTCAAAACAGGATGCAAAACCAAGGCTAATCAGATGGGTGCTACTCCTACAAGAGTTTGACATTGAGATCAAAGATAGAAAGGGCAATGAAAATCAAGTTGCTGATCACTTATCAAGGGTACCACAAGATGCTTACCAAGACAACCTTCCATCAATAAATGAAGAATTTCCAGATGAACACCTCTTGCACATTCAACATGTCCCTTGGTTTGCAGATATGGCCAACTACAAGGCGGGGAGAATCATTCCACAAGAGTACACAAAACAACAAGTCAAGAAGCTGCTACATGAGGCTAAGTTCTTCTTCTGGGATGAACCATTCTTGTTCAAAAGATGCCCAGATGGAATGATAAGAAGATGTGTGTCAGAAGGTGAGATGAAGGACATACTATGGCATTGTCACAACTCTAGCTATGGTGGTCATTTTGGGGCTGAAAGAACTGCTGCAAAGGTCCTTCAAAGTGGTTTCTATTGGCCTTCAATCTTCAAGGATGCTAGGGAGTTTGTGAGCCAATGCAATGAATGTCAAAGAACAGGGGGTTTGTCAAAGAAAAATGAGATGCCTCAGAAGTTCATTTTGGAAGTGAAACTCTTTGATCTGTGGGGAATAGATTTCATGGGACCTTTTCCTCCATCCTACACGTTCAAATACATCTTGGTAGCAGTAGAGTATGTCTCCAAATGGGTAGAAGCAATAGCCACCACCACATGTGATACCAACGTGGTCTTGCAATTCCTCAAGAAGAACATCTTCACTAGATTTGGAGTGCCCAAAGGACTCATAAGTGATGGGGGAAGCCACTTCTGCAACAAGCAACTAAACTCTCTACTTCACAAATATGGTGTTACTCACAAAGTGGCCACACCATACCACCCACAAACCAATGGACAAGCAGAACTTGCCAACAGAGAGCTAAAAAGGATCTTGGAGAAAACTGTGGGAACAACAAGAAAGGATTGGGTTAGGAAGCTGGATGATGCACTTTGGGCATATAGGACAGCCTTCAAGACACCCATAGGAAAATCTCCATTCCAGCTGGTGTATGGAAAGGCATGCCACCTCCCTGTGGAGCTTGAACATAAGGCCTTTTGGGCCACCAAACTTCTAAATTTAGATGCTCAAGCAGCAGGAGAGAAGAGGTTGCTACAACTCAATGAACTTGAGGAGTTCAGATTGGAGGCATATGAAAATGCCAAAATATACAAAGAGAGAGCAAAGAGATGGCATGATAAGAGGATCTCTCAAAGAACATTTGAACCAGGCCAAAAGGTGTTGTTATTCAATTCAAGATTGAAGATCTTCCCTGGGAAGCTGAGGTCTAGATGGACTGGTCCATACACCATCACCAAAGTATCACCTCATGGCTATGTTGAGTTACTTGATGAAGCCTCAAAACAAACCTTCACAGCTAATGGGCATAGGGTGAAGCACTATTTTGGTGGCCCTTGGAGCAAGGAAGAGAGTGTGCAACTCTTAACATGAGCAAAGAAGTTGCAATGTCGAGCTAAGGACAATAAACAAAGCGCTTCATGGGAGGCAACCCATGCACAGGGAGTCTTTTATTTTCATATTTGAGTAACCAATAATGATTAAGTAGACTAGTACATGGTGTATGCAAGGCACTAAGTTTGGTGTGGCCAACCTTGGCAAAAGTGTGTTCCACAACACTTAGCCACAAACTAAGTTTGGTGTCCATACATACACGAAAATGCTAGACTATAAAAGTATAGTCATTTATTTTAGTTAAAAAAAAAACGTGAAATAGCATATAATGAAGAAAAAATACTAAATTTGATGTGGCTATCTTTGGAATTAATTCCATAGAACACTTAGTCACAAACTAAGTTTGGTGTCTTTACTTGCATTATTAATGCTAGAAAAAATAGATTAGGGAATCAATTCATAAATTTTAATTTTAGTTTAGTCAATTTTGCATAGGAATATCATCATAAGTTTTTAGCTATTAATGTCACTTTAAGAATCTCAAGCTTTTGGAATTTTGTTGCAGGAAAGAAAGAAAGAAGTGATGGGGAATCTTGGAAGCATATAATGAAAGAAAGGAAGAAGTGATGGGGAATCTTGGTGAGTGAAGTCACGGATACACAAGGAAGGGAAGTCACATGAGTTTTGAACTTTGTGCATGGGAAAAACAACTCAACATGCATTGGGCACAAGGAAGCATGCTCCCCATGCCATGACCGAGCCTTAAATGTCACTAGAACCATGCATCCTCACCAAAGTTCACTTTAAATACTTCAACCATATTCATCAAACCTCATTCTTCATCACTCATTCTTTTACCCCATAACCTCATTTCATTACCCAAACGCATACTCAACCTCCAACCTAGTCCATATTCCACAAATTCTAGCCTTGAACCTCATCTTTACCCAACAAAACTCTTGAAACCTCACACCCCTCCACATAACCGAAACACACCACCCCATCCTCACCATCTTCTTCTATCTTCTCTAAGCCACCTTGCTCGTCATATACCTCCCCCTTTCTCAAGTATTCTCTTTATGCTTGAGGACAAGCATTCATCTAAGTTTGGTGTGGAAGATTCAACCCTTGCAAGTGAATTTCAATGGCCTCATCATCAAGGGATAGGAGAGGAGATGAAGGACAAGACACCTTTGATGAAAGAAGATTCAAATCCAAGCATAATGAGCGCATCTTTAGTTGGATGTCAAGCAAAGATGTTGTTCCGGAGTTACCTTTCAAGCTAAAGAAAGATGAATACCCTGAGATACAAAAAATAATCAGAAAAAGGGGATGGGAGCTTCTCTGTGACCAACCTCAAGAAGTGAGCATGCTTCTCATCCATGAGTTCTACACTAATGTGATAAGAGAATATGATGATGAAGAACCATACATGAGTTATGTAAGAGGTGTGACTGTTGATTTTAGCCCGGACACCATCAACAGGGTGCTAAAGGTCAAGCAAAAACAGTTCAAACGAGCTAGCTATGAAGAAAGGGTTGAAAATGACCCAAAATACATGGATGTGGTGAGCGACTTATGCAGGGTAGGCACGGATTGGGTGTTTGATTCACTTGGACAACCACTCAAACTTCGGAGAGGTGATCTCATACCTCAAGCAAAAGGATGGCATGACATAGTGAGGAGATCATTGATGTCCACTTCAAATAATTCTGAGGTAACGGTGAATAGAGCAATAATGATCCATTGTATAATGAAAGGAGGGGAAATTAATGTTGGAGACATTATAGCCAAGAACATCATTGACATAGCTCAAAAAGTCAAACAGGACAGCTGGCTAGGATATCCTAGTACTATTCTGCGCCTATGTGAAGAAGCTGGAGTGCCTCTTGAAGAATTTGGAGAAACTGATTTGGTCTCTATTGGAAAGCCTCTCACCCGAGAAAGGTTGGAATTTATCACCACAACCCAATTGGAAAGGCAACCTTTAGCAAGAAGGAAGAAAAGGAAAGAAGTAAGACAAGAGGAGGAGCCTCAAGAAATGGATGAATCCCACACCTTGAACATGAATCAACTCCAAGCCGCCTTGGAAGGAATCTCTGGGCAATACTCACAAATTCAAAGAAGCCAAGAGGAACAAGCTCAACAACAAAGGGACCTTTGGCAATTGATGGATCAACAAAGAGGTATTCAAGTTCAATGGATGAACCAACAAAATGAATACCAAACACACATGATGGAACTACAACAAGAACAATATGCCAAGATGCAAGAAGCCATCAATAATTCAACTGTCGAATACGGAAAAGCCATGGAGAAAGTAATAGAAGAACAAGCTCAACTAAGGAAAGAGCAAGCTCAGCAAAGGGAGCTTCTCCATAGGTTGGATGCTAGACATGATGCATTTCACAAAGACTTCAATGAAAGCAGAATGTTCAGGGAAGCCAGGCATAAGGACAGACTTGACTATGATATATGCACCCAAGAAAAGCTCAGCTACCTCTGTTCTACACCCCCATTACTCAACCCACAAATTAAAACCTTTAATGAAGCTCGCAAGATATTTGAAGAGCAGGAACTTGCAAGGGTGAGATTTAATCAACAGAGGCTAAAGGAGACAATGATAAGCTCAGGAGTATGGCCAAGAGAAGAGGGGGGTACACCAACAAAACAACAAGGAGAGCTGAGAAGTAAAAAGAAAGAAGATCCGAAGGGAGATTCAACAACAAAACAACAAGGAGAGCTGAGAAAGAAAAAGAAAGAAGATCCAAAAGGGAAAGGAAAGCAAGGAGAATCAAGCAAGGGAAAAGGGACATGAAGACTAAAGGTGGTGAAGTTCCTTTGTTTTTCTTTATGTTTTATTAAATAAAGAAGATGTATGTCTGAAATATGGTATACCTTCTAAGATGCATTTTTTTTCTTTTTGAAGCATTATCTTTTATGTTGCCCATTCCATGCATCACTACTCACAAGATTGGAATGGTTGCTTGTCTTAAGTACTTTTACTTGTCAATGGAATAAAAGATGTAGTTTGAGCAAGAACAGAGAGAAATCTAGCTTAAGAAGGATCATGTTGTCCCATAAGAAAAGTGCTAGTACTTTTATTGTGAAAGAACCAAGGCTCAAGAAATTCAAAAGAATGCTTGTTTATACAAGACTAGTTTGGTTGAGGATCACAAAGACCTTATAAGTAAAAGCACAAATAACCTTGACAATAAAGAAAACAGAAAACAAAGAATGAAAGGCTAGGCATCAATGACAAATTTGGATATGTGTCTGTGGTGATTGATGTTAAGAGACATACTTGGGCTAGTAAATCCGAGGGGTGCTTCATCACCCGGTAACTTGAGTTAACTAACTCGGGATTATCGATTGAAAACTCACAATCAAGAGTAGCTCTATAACAGAACATTTAGCAACCCAAAGAGGTGCTGGACACCACTATCCAAATAAAATTTCAATGTTATATGCCTGTGATTGAATGTGTTAAGGAAAGAGGCTTGAGTTAGTAAATCTTTAAGAGTGTCTCAACACTTAACAACTTGAACCAACTGGTTTGGGATTGTTGATTGAAAACTTATGCTAAAGAGCCGCCTTAAGACAAGATTTCGAGCTTGTTCGAAATAGGAAGGAATATAAAAAAAGGGAGAAAAGCATCAAGTAAAGAATGGTTCAAGGATCATGTGCTGTGATAATAGAAAAGGTCTAGTGAAGTTAACCAATTTAGTATTGAAGCAAGCATTTTAATTGAGAAAGTTGAGTAACTGTGTTCAATTACAATAAATTAATGACCACACAAGTGAGGATGACATGCTCAATGAAAAATTACTCTCTGGTAGAACATTCAAGTCTTACATCTTAGATTCTTGTGACAAAGCTTTTATATTTTGCTTGAGGACAAGCAACACTTTAAGTTTGGTGTTGTGATGCAATTGCATATTTGATATATTAGCTAGTTAGTTTAGTTGATTTTAGCTTGATTTCACTCATTTTCTCTAAATAAACAAGTCCTTTTATGAGTTTGTTTTCATGCATGAGAATACTAAGGAACATGTTGATTCTAGCCAAATTCATGCAAATGATTTAAGGAATATATACATGAATGAGTATGAATGAATCTCATGGAATTTATTGCATGAATTGGTAAGACTTTAAAGCTATTTCCTTTGTTAATGATAGGTGATGAAACAAGGAAGCATGGAAGCAAGAATGATGCAAGCTGGGCAAGAAGTTGGCATTGCCAACTTGGGAAAAGGAGGCGTTGTTGAAGGCAACGCCAGGCAACCAAAGAAGCAAAGTTGGCGTTGCCAACTTGGGAATAGGGTGCGTTTTTATGGACAACGCCAGACAGCTTTGGAAGCAAAGTTGGCGTTGCCAACTTGAAGAATAAGGTGAGTGTTTGAGAGCAACGCCCAACAATATAAGGCAGCCCTGGAGCAAGAATGAAGTTACCAAGGGCGTTGCTAACTCCAAAAGGGCGTTGCCAACGCCAGGCAACAAAAATGAAGCCTTGAAGAGGAGCTCGAGGGCGTTGCCAACGCCAGGAACTATAGGCGTGTCCCTAGGCAACGCCACACAAGCAAGGTTTGGCCCAGGAAAAGGAGGTGCACGTTGCCAACGCCAAGATATGAAGGCGTGTTCCTTGGCAACGTAGCAAACAACTTTGGCACCATAGGAAGCAAGCTCGAACACGTTGCCAACGTGCTACTTCACTGGCGTTATTCAAGGCAACGCCAGAAATGGTTGCTTGGCTAGGCACCAAGTCTTGGGTGCCAGCCAAGTTGCCAACGCCAAGGACATGCACCATTCAAGTTGCCAACGCCAGGGACATGCACCACTCACGTTGCCAACGCCAGGGACATGCACCATTCAAGTTGCCAACGCCAAGGACATGCACCATTCAAGTTGCCAACGCCAGGGACATGCACCATTCAAGTTGCCAACGCCAGGGACATGCACCATTCAAGTTGCCAACGCCAGGGACATGCACCACTCACATTGCCAACGCCAGGGACATGCATCATTCACGTTGCCAACGCCAAGACATGGCACCATCCAAGTTGCTAACGTCAGGGAGGAGTGCCAACCACGTTGCCAACGCCAGCTTCTATAGGCGTGTTCAAGGCCAACGTGGGAAGCAATATTTGGAGCTAGGAAAGAAGGCTCGAGCACGTTGCCAACTCAAGAAAGCATTGGCGTGTTTGGCAACAACGCCAGGAAGCTTTGGATGGTGAAAAATTGTGATGCACGTTGCTAACTTGGAATATAGGGGCGTTATCCACAACAACTCCAACAAGGCAGCCTGACCATGTCCACTTCAATGGAAGATATCTTGAGCTACAGAGATCCAAATTGAGTGCTTCCAGTTGCGTTGGAAAGCTAACATTTAGAGCTTTCCAACCATATATAATAGTCTATGGTGGAGCATAAAATTGAAGCCAAACCAGAGTCACCTTTAGGCCCTAAAAACAAGAACATGAAGTTGAATTTAAGAAGGCTAGAGATGAGCCTTGGAGTGGGGCACGAGCACGTTGCCAACGTGCTAGCAAGGGGGCGTGTTTTGCAACAACGCCAGCCCCAAATCCTTGCCTTGGGAGGCTAGGCACGGGCACGTTGCCAACTTGGAAGTGAAGGTGCGTTTTTGACAACAACTTGGCAGCTTAACCTTACCTTCTTTGAGGAAGCATAACTTGAGCTAGGAAAGTCCAATTGAGGTGATTCCAGTAGCATTGGAAAGTAGACATCAAGAGCTTTCCAATGATGTATAATAGTCCATATTGAAGCAGAAGGTTGACACTCAAATTCTGGGCTACATCTAGCATGAAAATAGAGCCAAGAGGAGGAATAGCAAGTTGTTAGCAACAACTTGGGCTAGCAACGCCCAAGTCTCAAAGCTCACACCCAGGAAAATGCCATGCACGTTGCCAACGTGCATTATGCCTGGAGTTATTGCCAACAACGCCCCTCAATGGGCCAGAATTGGTGCCAACTTGCTCTGTTTCCTCTATTCCTTACAAAAGCTAGCAAGTTCATCAATTGAACCAAGAATTCAACAAAGAGAAAGCCCACATTGCTAGCCCACTTGAAGATCTTTGAAAGAGTTTTAGGACTAGTATAAATAGAGATTGAGTTTGTACTTTAGGGGACTTTTTACTTTTACTTTTTGACACTTAGAATTTTACACTTTTGAACACTTTATTTTGAGAACTCTTTTGGTACTTCCGGGAGTATACCCGAGAGCATTTTGGGGGGTTCTCCTTGGGACTTCTCTTCTTCATTTTCTTAAGCTTGAAGCATTTCTCTATTCTTCATCATCTTTCTTTTACACTTAGTTTAATTTTTGTTGATGGAAATTGTTGTTGAAATTGGAGCAATGACTCACTAAACCCCACTTTCATTAGGGGGAGGAGCTCTGCTTGTTGGAATGAATTGGTGAATTCATCTTGTCCTCCTCAATTTTAGTGGTTGATCTAAAGAGGGAACTCTTGTTCTTCAAAGATTCAACCACCATCGAGAGAGGGGTTAATCTATATGAATTATGTGGTGAATTTGAGGAATGAGGCACATAATTCAGTTTAGAGTTCATCCTTTCATGATTTCCTTAATCAATACACCTTGGTTAGTATGTGAGATGTAACTCTCCTTGGTTGAGATTATGGGAATTGTGTGGCTGGATTAGATTTGAGCTTCATCTCTTCTCATGAACAAATAGATCACGAGAGTGGCATTTGGTTATGTGGAGAGAAATTGAATCACCAAGAGATTGGGATTCAATTACCCACTTGCCATGGATCTATGCCCATGATTGAGAAGGATTTGACTAACATCAATTCATGAACACTTGCATCTCTGATCCCTAATGATCTTCTCTATCATTACTTCTTATTTCTTTTGCTTCTAGTTGGTTGATTACCCATAACCCAATTCCCTTTTACATTCAGTCAATTTATTATTCTTGTCATCTATATTTTGTTCCTTTAATTCTTGCTATTTGCTCTTATGTTCTTTAATTTTCTGCACCCTTTAATTCCTTGCCATTTATCTTTGATGTCATTTAAGTTTCTTGCAATTTAAGTTTCAGTTATCTACTTTCATTTTATTTCTATCTTCTAGTTCTTTACATTCCTTGCCATTTAAATTCTTGCAATTATGTTCAAAAATCAAAATGCTCATGAAATCAAAACTATGTTTGCTTGACTAAATCTACCATTTAACTAAAGTTGCTTAATCTACCAATCCTCGTGGGATCGACCTCACTCCTAGTGAGTTTTATTACATGATACGATCCGGTATACTTGCCGGTTGTACGTGAAATATAAATTTTTACGTATCAGGTGTCCCTTGATGATCCGTTTTAGTCGTTTCAAGATATTTTCTTGAGCTAATTCATTCTAAATGTGGTGGTTAGAGTAGTCTTTTTAACATGATATTTTTAAATTCAATATTCTAACTTAAAAAATATGCTCTGCTTCATTAGTGCTTCTGATCACTCTTGCTGGTTTCATTAGTGAATTTAGTTTATTATGCATATTATTTTTTATTATAAGGCATATTATTAGTGCTTTCGATTACTCTTGCTTATTTAATTTTTATTAGTGCTTCTGATCACTTTTGATTCCGAAGGATATGTGTGTGTGTGTGTGTGTGGCTTTTGATTTTAGGCAAGGTTGGAGTTCCCCGGCAATTGTTTGTAACAAAAAATCCATCTACTATCCCTTATGAAATCACTAAGGCTGGGATGAAGTCACCATTAGGTACCTATCTTTATTTTCTCATTGAGGTCTGTACTTTCTTTTGATTAGGGTGATGATTATTTAGAACGTGATATGTTTTATTAACTGAGATATATGTAGCATTTCAGAAACAAGCCAATCAACCAGGGTAAACAGAATCTATACATAGACATTTTTTTATTGCTGTTATGCTCCCATATAATTCTCATATAGTTTTTTTTATTATGGTTATGAAATCTGTGTTATGATTTTCTGGTCTTCTGAAGGATATGTGTGTGTGTGTGGCTTTTTTTCCTTTTTTCTGAATTACTTAAAATGCACAAGTGTTAACTTGGATCTGTCTTTTGGTTGGTCATCCTAATAAATGGGGTTGCTTGGTGGTTTAGTATTGAGGGTTGTTCTACCTGCTCTGTTTAACTGTTTTGAGGGTATGGTTTATAATATTAGGAGTATGTACGGTCTATTCCAAAGAAATTTCCTTATTATGATTTTGCCCATGAAATTTTCTAACTCCAGTTTCTTTTCACTGGTTTAGGTGGATACCTTTTTGGATTATGATAATTTATCAAAGGGAATTGTCTTTACTACAGATCGGCCATATTAACCAGGTGAGCAGGTAAACATAGATTGAAAGATTAGAATTTGTTATCTAGGATAAAGTTAGCACAAAGCAAACAAGTTCCATTTTTGAACTGTGGAACACTAATGAAAAATAACTAAATGTACTACCATTTTTTTTAAGTAAATTCGTTATTTTTTAGAATTTTATTTATTTACTGATATAGCTTTTGTTTTCATAATGGCCATAAGCCCATAACCTTTCGTTTCTTACTCTCTCTTGATGACTTTATATTATCTGATATGCCTTTAAGATATCATTCCGATGAATACTTTTAACTTTAATTGTTACCAACTTATTTTGTTCTATTTTTGGTCAGATCTCAATGTTTTCCAATACAGATTACTGGTTGGCCATTGGACTTAATGGCTTATGCTTATTTAGCTGTTAGTCCTCCAAGCATGATAGCGCGATCTGAAGAGGTATGAACTAAACTATCTTTTCTGATATTGTTGTTGTAGAACTCAACTAGTGATTCTTTTGGCAGCTGGCTGCAGCAGCATCAAATAAAAGTACCGCCAAGAAAGATTCGAGATATCCTGAAATAGAGGAGCAAGCATTGTGCGAATCCAGTATATCAAAATACAACAATAATTTGTAATCCTCTTTATATTCATTGATACATGGAAAGTAGTAGTTTAGACATGTTTCATTTTTTTTACTCTATTGTTGAGTGATTGTTCAATTGGATAGTTGGATCCATTGTTTTATGTACTAATATATTGTAACATTACAGTGCTTGTGAATCTTTAGAATGTATTTGCTGTCTTTTACTAGAATATTTTTTAGTTTAATATAATTGTGTATTTATTTTTATTTTATAATATTTAATTTATTTAATTAAAAATACATAATTATATATATAATCATATTATTAAATATTATGTTGTACAAAAAATTATTAGAATTATATATATATATATATATATATATATATATATATATATATAGAAAATAAAAAAAAACAATGAGGGACCTAAGGCTACACTTATATAGAGTAGCTATAGTATACAAAAAAAAAAGAGGGACCTAAGGCTACGCTTATAAAAAGTAACTATGGTATACAATATGGCTACGCTTTACAAGTGATGCAGTAGTGTTAAAAAGCGTAGCCTATTCTAGAAAAATGAAAGTTAAAAAGCGTAGCCTTTGGTCCTGGACAACATCACTTGAAAAGCGTAGCCTATTCTCAAAAGTCAAAAGTGTAGCCCTTGGTGCAGAAAAGCGTAGCCTTTGAGAATAGGCAACGGCCGAATAGGAATCACTCCAAAAAGCGTAGCCGTAGCCCAAAAAGCATAGCCGTAGCCTAAGGCATCATTTTTTTTTTCACTTTTGGCTACACTTTTCAAGTGTACCTGAATGGGTGTTTTTCTTGTAGTGTTCAAATGTATCCATTTCCTGATCAAAGCCATATATGTCTTCCTCATCACTTAAGTCATAAATGGGAGGTTGGGAGAAATCTACCTCCGCATCATCTTCATATTCACTTGGGGAAGATTCTTCGATCTCAGAGAATTCACTTGCTGATGCAAGTTCATTACTAGGAGAACTTGACTTGTGACTATCATCATCAAGGAAACTTGCTTCTTGGATTATTCCGTCTAGTTCTTCATAAAAGACTTGCTTTGGGGGTTGTGCACTATCCTCCTTAGCATCAATTGTAACGTCCTTGACAGAATTCTCCACAACTCTGGATTCCCATGGAGGCTCAGCGTCTCCTAGGTCTTCAACCAACTCTTCTTCTTGTGTAATGACAGCTTCCTCTACTTGTTCTAATACAAAGTCATGCTCTGTCTTGTCCACTGGAGTTTCTAATATCTCCTTCATGCTACGTCCTTCATTAGATTGTCCACATGGGGTTATGGGAGGTCCTTGAATGTTCGAACGTCTAGAAGATAATTGACTTATTGCTTGCTCCAGTTGATGAAGGGTTGTTTGAAGTTGATCTACTGTTTCCTTGAGGCGAACCTCTGATTCTCGGGGTGATAGATTTGGACGTGGTACATGGGGAAGTGGTGGTGTTTGGGAGTAATTGGATTGGAATCGGGGTAAATGAGGATCATATGGTGGCGAATGGTGAAGAGAAGCTTGTGAGTGTGGTGGTTCAAAGTCATGTTGAGAGGATGGTCTATAGGCACGGGGTGGGGCTTGTCGATAGTTACAAGGTTGTCCACCATATCTTTCAGCTGGGTATGCATTGTAGAATGGTCCTTTTCCACGATATCTTGGAGGGTGTTGTTGCCTAAAGGGTTGATCAGATCCTCTTGGCTCCATCCATCTTTGATTGCTCTGACCTTGATGCATGTTCCTGTTATAACTTTCACTCCTTTCAACAATATTAGAACCAAACTCAAAGCGAGAGGGGTGAGAATTCATAGTAGCTAATGGAAACAAAAAGAGAAAAATAAAGAAAATAAACAAGTGAAAGAAAAATATTTACAATAACCAATAATAAGGCACACGATTGCAATTCCCCGGTAACGGCGCCATTTTGATGTCGGGATTTTTGCTGGTAAAGAATTTCACAAAAACAGTCGCGTTGTAGATATAGTCTCTAAACCAACAGAAATTGGTGCACGAAATTGTGTATGCCAATATTAATGGACTATTTCTCACAACTTCGCACAACTAACCAGCAAGTGCACTGGGTCGTCCAAGTAATACCTTACGTGAGTAAGGGTCGAATCCCACGGAGATTGTTGGCTTGAAGCAAACTATGGTTATCTTATTATTCTTAGTCAGGATACCAACAACAGTGTTTTGTAAGTTCAATTGTGAAAAGTAAAAAGGCATAAAATAAATACTTGTTATGCAGTAATGAATAATATGTTGGAGTTTTGGAGATGCTTTGTCATCTGAATTTCAGCTTTCCTCTTGTACTCCTCTTCAAACACGCAAGTCTCATCCTATGGCAAGCTGTGTGTTGGTGGATCACCGTCGTCAATGGCTACCATCCGTCCTCTCAGTGAAAATAGTCCAGGTGCGCTGTCACCACACGGCTAATCATCTGTCAGTTCTCGATCGTACTGGAATAGGATTTACTATCCTTTTGCGTCTGTCACTACGCCCAGCACTCACGAGTTTGAAGCTCGTCACAGTCATCCAATCCCTGAATCCTACTCGGAATACCATAGACAAGGTTTAGACTTTCCGGATTCTCATGAATGCTGCCAATGGATTCTAGCATATACCACGAAGATTCTGATTAAGGAATCTAAGAGATACTCATTCAATCTAATGTAGAACGGAGGTGGTTGTCAGGCACAGTTCATGGGTTGAGAATGGTGATGAGTGTCACGGATCATCACCTTCGTCATAATGAAGCGCGAATGAACATCTTAGATAGGAACAAGCGTATTTGAATAGAAAACAGAAATATTTGCATTAATTCATCGAGACACAGCAGAGCTCCTCACCCCCAACAATGGAGTTTAGAGACTCATGCCGTCAAAGAGTACAAAGTTCAGATCTAAAATGTCATGAGATACAAAATAAATCTCTAAAAGTTTTTTAAATACTAAACTAGTAACCTAGGTTTACAGAAAATGAGTAAACTATGATAGATAGTGCAGAAATCCACTTCTGGGGTCCACTTGGTATGTGCTGGGACTGAGACTTAAGCTTCTCACGTCCCTGGGCTGTTTCTGGAGTTGAACGCCAGGTTGTAACCTGTTTCTGGTGTTGAACTCCAACTTGTAACCTGTTTCTGGCGCTGAACGCCAAACTACAACATGGAACTGGCGTTGAACGCTAGTTTACGTCGTTTATCCTTGAGCAAAGTATGGACTATTATATATTGCTAGAAAGCCCTGGATGTCTACTTTCAAACGCAATTAGAAGCGCGCCAATTGGACTTCTGTAGCTCCAGAAAATCCATTCCGAGTACAGAGAGGTCAGAATCCCACAACATCAGCAGTCCTTTTTCAGCTTGAATCAGATTTTTGCTCAGCTCCCTCAATTTCAGCCAGAAAATATCTGAAATTACAGAAAAATACACAAACTCATAGTATAAGTACAGAAATATGAATTTTGCCTCAAAACTAATGAAAATAAACTAAAAACTAACTAAAACATACTAAAAACTACATGAAATTAACCCCAAAAAGCGTATAAAATATCCGCTCATCACAACACCAAACTTAAACTGTTGCTTGTCCCCAAGCAACTAGACAAATAAAATAGAAGACTAATAAGTCAAGAAGCAATAATATCTCAGAGTTTTTGAGTGAAGCTCAGATTCTAATTAGATGAGCGGGACTAGTAGCTTTTTGCTTCCGAACAGTTTTGGCATCTCACTTTATCCATTGTAGCTCAGAATGATTGCCATCTATAGGAACTTAGAATTCAGATAGTGCTATTGATTCTCCTAGTTCAGTATGTTGATTCTTGAACACAACTACTTTATGAGTCTTGGCCGTGGCCCTAAGCACTTTGTTTTCCAGTATTACCACCGGATACATAAATGCCACAGACACATAATTGGGTGAACCTTTTCAGATTGTGACTCAGCTTTGCTAAAGTCCCCAATTAGAGGTGTCCAGGGTTCTTAAGCACACTCTTCTTTTTTCTTTGGACCTTGACTTTAACTGCTCAGTCTCAAGTTTTCACTTGACACCTTCACGCCACAAGCACATGGTTAGGGACAGCTTGGTTTAGCCGCTTAGGCCAGGATTTTATTCCTTTAGGCCCTCCTATCCACTGATGCTCAAAGCCTTGGATCCTTTTTATTACCCTTGCCTTTTGGTTTTTAAGGGCTACTGGCTTTTTCTGCTTGCTTTTTCTTTTTCTTTCTATTTTATATTTATTTATTTATTTATTTATTTTTTCTGCAAGCTTTTGTATTCACTGCTTTTTCTTGCTTCAAGAATCATTTTTATGATTTTTCAGATTATCAAATAACATGTCTCATTTTCATCATTCTTTCAAGAGCCAACATATTTAACATTCATAAACATCAAATTCAAAAGACATATGCACTGTTCAAGCATTCATTCAGAAGATAAAAAGCATTGCCACCACATGTAAATAATTAGAATTTTTCTTATTAAAAACTCGAAAGAAAATTGCCTCCTTATTCTAAAGAAAATCTGCTATTTTATTCATGTTTAATGATGATGAGAAAAATAAATTATAGCTTAATTGGAGATAAAATCAAAATACTAATTACTACTATAACTTCTAAGGTAAAACTCAAATAAGAACAATTATCACAGAGTTAAGGCTAAGATTAGAACTCAACAACCTTGAATTTGGGAAGTGGATGCCCCTTTAGTCTGTGGAGTGCTTGGCCCTTCAAGAGATAGTTTCTGACGCTTTAATTTCTTCAGTTCACGCCCTTGCTCTTCTTGTTCTCTGAGCAGTTTGCAGAGCATGCTATTTTGATTTTGCTGTTCTTCCTTTATTTGGTCCATAGCTTCTTGCAACTTAGTAACAGATGCTTCAAGATGTTCCCAATATTCAAATTGAGGGATTTCCGGGAGAAATTCCTGTGCTCTTCTCTTGATGTGGTCATCCTGCACTTGTTGTTTTTCCATTGTGGTTTTAGTGATTGGTTGCTCAACTGAGATATACTCTGTTATTCCCATCTTCACTCCAGAATCTTTGCAAAGCATAGAGATTAAGCTTGGATAAGCCAACCTGGCATCTTTAGAGTTCTTGTTTGCAATTTTGTAAAGTTCACATGAAATCAGTTAATGAACTTCCACTTCTTTTCCCAACATAATGCAATAGATCATTACTGCTCTTTTAACTGTGACTTCAGAACGGTTGCTAGTGGGCAATATAGAACGCCCAATGAAGTCCAGCCATCCTCTGGCAACTGGTTTGAGATCTTCTCTCTTGAGTTGATTTGGAACACCCTTGCTGCTAGTGGTCCACCTGGCTCCAGGGATGCATATATCCTCTAGAATCTTGTCCAGGCCCTTGTTTGTTCTCATCATTCTCCTATTGAAGGGGTCTGGGTCATCTTTCAGCTGAGGTAGCTTAAAGATCTCCCTGATTTTGTCAGGGTGGATGTGAACAATCTTTCCTCTGACCAAGGTCTGATAGTTATAGAGGGCAGTTTCAGATATTCTCTGCCTGTCTGTTTGCCACAGATTAGCCTAGAATTCCTGAACCAGATTCCTTCCCACTTTTGTTTCAGGATTAGCTAGGATTTCCCAGTTCCTGTTTCGAATCTGCTCTTGGATCTCCAGATATTCATCTTCTTTCAGATCAAACTTGACTTCTGGGATCACTGATCTTAGACCCATTATTTTGTAGTAATGGTCTGAATGTTCTTTGGTTAAGAACTTCCCTTGATTCCAAAGTGGTTTTGGAATACTCTCTTTCTTGCCTCTTGGAGTGGGTTGTTTTCCTTTAGGAGCCATGATCTTAGTGGGTATGGTTTAGTGATCACGGATAAACACACCAAACTTAGAGGTTTGCTTGTCCTCAAGCAAAAGAAAAGAAAGGAGAGGGATAGAAGGAGAGCTAGGCACCGCTTGTGAAGGAGAGGGGGAGAGGCCGAACCAATATTTAAGGGGTAGGGGGTGGGTTTCGAAAATTATTTGAAAAAGATATGATAGAAAAAGTGATTTGAAAAAGATACGTATGATATAAAAAGATGTGATTTAAAATTGAAAAGATATGAAAGATATTTGAAAAAGATAAATCTGGATTTTAAAAAAGATAATGTAGAGATTTGAAAAAGATATTGATGAGTTGAAAAGATTTTAGACGGAAAAGAGATAGATTTGTTTTGGAAAATTTGAAATAGAGTTGGATTGGATTGAAAAAAAGGATTTGTGTTTATGGATTAAGATACATTTGATATTTTTGAAGTAGTGTTTTTAGAAATTAGGGTTTTTAGATATTAGGGTTAAAAGATTTTTGGAATTGAGAGTTTGTAACATGTTTATGCAAGAAATCATGATTTAAAACATGAAAATTAAAATTAAAATAAAAATTGTGAAGTAAAAACGAATTTACCCCCTCCCCACCATCCTGGCGTTAAACGCCCAAATGCTGCATGTTTTGGGCGTTTAACACCCAAATGCTGCTTCTCCTGGGCGTTCAACGCCCAGCTGTTGCTTCTTTCTGGCGTTGAACGCCGGAACTCCTTTATCACTGGGCATTTTTCTGAACGCCCAGGATGCTGTAAATCTGGCGTTAAACACCCAGAAGGTGCTTCTTTCTGGCGTTCAACGCCCAGAAGATGCTTCTTTCTGCCATTTAACGCCTAGATGGCTATCCTTACTGGCGTTCAACGCCCAGTGGATGCTTCTTTTGGGCGTTGAACGCCCAATTGTGCCTCTTACTGGCGTTTTCTTGCCAGTGAGCTCTTTTTTTCTATTTTGTGTGCTGAATCCTTCTGTAACCCTGTGAACCTATGCAATTGACTCTTTACCTTATTAACATTGAACTTATATGCTTTAAAAATAAATAAATAAAATCAAGAATAGGGTAAAATAACAGAAAAAGTTTTGCCAATGGCTGGGTTGCCTCCCAGCAAGCGCTTCTTTATTGTCTTTAGCTGGACCTTGCTGAGCTTTTAATCTAGCTTCAGCCTTGAGCACTCTTGCTCAACATTGCCTTCAAGATAGTGCTTGATTCTCTGTCCATTAACAATGAACTTCTTATCAGAATCAATATCTTGAAGCTCCACATAACCATATGGTGATACACTTGTAATCACATATGGTCCCCTCCACCGGGACTTCAGTTTCCCGGGGAATAGCCTGAGCCTAGAGTTAAACAACAGAACCTTTTGTCCTGGTTCAAAGACTCTAGATGACAGCTTTCTGTCATGCCACCTTTTTGATTTCTCTTTATAAAGCTTGGCATTTTCGAAAGCAGTGAATCTGAATTCCTCTAGCTCATTTAGCTGGAGCAATCTTTTTTCTCCAGCTAATTTGGCATCAAAGTTTAGGAATCTGGTTGCCCAGTAGGCCTTATGTTCCAGTTCCACGGGCAAATGACAGGCCTTACCATACACAAGCTGGTATGGAGAGGTCCCTATAGGAGTCTTGAATGCTGTTCTGTAAGCCCACAGAGCATCATCCAAGCTTCTTGCCCAATCCTTTCTACGGGTACTTACAGTCCGTTCCAGGATTCTTTTTAGTTCTCTGTTAGAGACTTCAGCTTGCCCATTTGTTTGTGGATGATATGGAGTCGCCACCTTGTGGCGAATCCCATACCGGACCATGGCAGAGTAAAGCTGTTTGTTGCAGAAGTGAGTGCCCCCATCACTGATTAGTACTCTAGGGACACCAAACCTGCTGAAGATATGTTTCTGGAGGAACTTCAGCACTGTTTTAGTATCATTGGTGGGTGTGGCAATGGCCTCTACCCATTTTGATACATAGTCAACTGCCACCAGAATATAAGTGTTTGAGTATGATGGTGGGAAAGGTCCCATGAAGTCAATTCCCCATACGTCAAACAACTCAATCTCCAAGATTCCTTGTTGAGGCATGGCGTAACCATGAGGCAGATTACCAGCTCTTTGGCAACTGTCACAGTTACGTACAAACTCTCGAGAATCTCTATAGAGTGTAGGCCAGTAGAAGCCACATTGGAGGACCTTGGTGGCTGTTCGCTCACCTCCGAAATGGCCTCCATATTGTGATCCATGGCAATGCCATAAGATCCTCTGTGCTTCTTCTCTAGGCACACACCTACGGATTATTCCGTCTGCACATCTCTTAAAGAGATAGGGTTCATCCCACAAGTAGTACTTTGCATCAGTAATTAATTTCTTCTTTTGTATCCTGTTGTACTCCTTGGGTATGAACCTTGCAGCTTTATAGTTTGCAATATCGGCAAACCATGGTGTTTCCTGAATGGCAAATAAATGCTCATCCGGAAACGTCTCAGAGATCTCAAGAGAGGGGAGGGACGTCCCTTCTACTGGCTCTATCCGGGACAGATGATCAGCCACTTGGTTCTCTGTCCCTTTTCTGTCTCTTATTTCTATATCAAACTCTTGCAGAAGCAACACCCATCTGATGAGCCTGGGTTTTGAATCCTGCTTTGTGAGTAGATATTTAAGAGCAGCATGGTCAGTATACACAATCACTTTTGATCCTATTAAGTATGATCTAAACTTGTCAATGGCATAAACCACCGCAAGCAATTCTTTTTCTGTGGTTGTGTAATTTTTCTAGGCATCATTTAAAACGCGGCTAGCATAATAAATGACATACAGAAGCTTGTTATGCCTCTGTCCCAGTACTGCACCAATGGCATGGTCACTGGCATCACATATTAGTTCAAATGGTAATGTCTAGTCTGGTGCAAAAATAACTGGTGCTGTGACCAGCTTAGCTTTCAGAGTTTCAAACGCCTATAGACACTCTGTGTCAAACACAAATGGCGTGTCAGCAGCTAGCAGATTGCTCAAAGGTTTTGTAATTTTTGAAAAATCCTTTATAAACCTCCTATAGAATCCTGCATGCCCCAGAAAGCTTCTGATTGCCTTAACATTGGTAGGTGGTGGTAATTTTTCAATTACATCTACCTTAGCTTGATCCACCTCTATTCCCTTGTTCGAAATTTTATGCCCAAGGACAATCCCTTCAGTCACCATAAAGTGACATTTTTCCCAGTTTAAAACCAGGTTGGTCTCTTAGCATCTTTTCAGGACCAATGTCAGGTGATCAAGACAGGAGCTGAATGAGTCTCCATATACTGAGAAGTCATCCATGAAGACTTCCAGAAATTTTTCCACCATATCAGAGAAAATAGAGAGCATGCATCTCTGAAAGGTTGCAGGTGCATTACACAGCCCAAATGGCATCCTTCTGTAAGCAAACACTCCAGATGGACATGTGAATACTGTTTTCTCTTGATCTTGGGGATCTACTACAATTTGGTTGTAGCCTGAATAGCCATCCAAAAAGCAGTAATAATCATGACCTGCTAGTCTTTCTAGCATCTGGTCTATGAATGGTAAAGGAAAATGATCCTTTCTGGTGGCTGTATTGAGCCTTCTGTAGTCAATACACATGCGCCACCCTGTAACTGTTCTTGTAGGAACCAGTTCATTTTTTCATTATGAACCACTGTCATGCCTCCTTTTTTGGGGACAACTTGGACAGGGCTCACCCAGGGGCTATCAGAAATAGGATAAATAATCCCAGCCTCCAGTAATTTGGTGACCTCTTTCTGCACCACTTCCTTCATGGTTGGATTTAGCCGCCTCTGTGGTTGAACCACTGGCTTAGCATTGTCCTCCAATAAGATCTTGTGCATGCATCTAGCTGGGCTTATGCCCTTAAGGTCACCTATGGACCACCCAAGAGCTGTCTTGTGTGTCCTTAGCACTTGAATTAGTGCTTCCTCTTCCTGTGGATTTAAAGCAGAGCTTATGATCACTGGAAAAGTGTCACCTTCTCCCAGAAATGCATATTTCAGGGATGGTGGTAATGGTTTGAGCTCGGGTTTAGGAGGTTTTTCCTCTTCCTGAGGAAATTTCAGAGGCTCTTTCAATTCCTCTGAATCCTCTAGATCAGGCGGAACATCTTTAAAGATGTCTTCCAGCTCTGATTCGAGACTCTCAGCCATGTTGATCTCCTCCACCAGAGAGTCAATAAGATCAACTTTCATGTAGTCTTTTGGTGTGTTTGGATGCTGCATGGCCTTGACATCATTCAACTTAAACTCATCCTCATTGACTCTCAGGGTTACTTCCCCCTTTTGGACATCAATGAGAGTTCATCCAGTTGCTAGGAAAGGTCTTCCTAGAATGAGAGTAGCACTCTTGTGCTCCTCCATTTCCAGCACTACAAAGTCAGTGGGAAAGGCGAATGGCCCAACCCTGACAATCATGTCTTCAATCACGCCTGATGGGTATTTAATGGAGCCATCAGCAAGTTGGAGACATATCTGGGTCGGTTTAATGGTGCACGAAATTGCAATCACACTTTTGCAATCCCGCACAACTAACCAGCAAGTACACTGGGTCGTCCAAGTAATACCTTACGTGAATAAGGGTCGATCCCACGGAGATTGTCGGCTTGAAGCAAGCTATGGTTATCTTGTAACTCTTAGTCAGGATATCAATAATTATCAGGTTTGATTGTGAAAAGTAAAAGAACATGAAATAAGTACTTATTTTGCAGTAATGGAGGACAGGCTGAGGTTTTGGAGATGCTCTATCTTCTAAATCTCTGCTTTCCTACTGTCTTCTTCATGCACACAAGGCTCCTTCCATGGCAAGCTGTATGTAGGGTTTCACTGTTGTCAATGGCTACCTCCCATCCTCTCAGTGAAAATGTTCAATGCACTCTGTCACAGCACGGCTAATCATCTGTCAGTTCTCAATCAGGTTTGAATAGAATCCAGTGATCCTTTTGCGTCTGTCACTAACGCCCAGCCTTCAGGAGTTTGAAGCTCGTCACAGTCATTCAATCCTTGAATCCTACTCAGAATACCACAGACAAGGTTTAGACCTTCCGGATTCTCTTGAATGCCGCCATCAATTCTAGCTTATACCACGAAGATTCTGATTAAGGAATCCAAGAGATATCTACTCAATCTAAGGTAGAACGGAGGTGGTTGTCAGGCACACGTTCATAGGTGAGAATAATGATGAGTGTCATGGATCATCACATTCATCAAGTTTAGGAACAAGTGATATCTTGGAATAGAAACAAGCGTGATTGAATGAAAAACAGTAGTAATTGCATTAATCCATCGAGACACAGCAGAGCTCCTCACCCCCAACCATGGGGTTTAGAGACTCATACCATAGAAGATACAATCAAAAACGTGTAATGTGTCATGAGGTACAGATACAATGTCAAAAGATCCTATTAATAGTGAACTAGTAACCTAGGGTATACAGAAATGAGTAAATGACGTAAAAATTCACTTCCAGGGTCCACTTGGTGTGTGCTTGGGCTGAGCATTGAAGCTTCCATGTGTAGAGACTTTTTCTGGAGTTAAACGCCAGCTTTTATGCCAGTTTGGGCGTTTAACTCCAATTCTTATGCCAGTTCCGGCGTTAAACGCTGGGAATTCTGAAGCTGATTTGCAACGCCGGTTTGGGCCATCAAATCTCGGACAAAGTATGGACTATTATACATTGCTGGAAAGCCCAGGATGTATACTTTCCAACGCAATTGAGAGCGCGCCAATTGGGGTTCTGTAGCTCCAGAAAATCTACTTCGAGTGTAGGGAGGTCAGAATCCAACAGCATTTGCAGTCCTTTTCAGCCTCTAAATCAGATTTTTGCTCAGATCCCTCAATTTCAGCCAGAAAATACCTGAAATCACAGAAAAGCACACAAACTCATAGTAAAGTCCAGAAAAGTGAATTTTAAATAAAAACTAATAAAAATGTAACAAAAACTAACTAAAATCTACTAAAAACATATTGAAAACAATGCCAAAAAGCGTATAAATTATCCGCTCATCACAACACCAAACTTAAATTGTTGCTTGTCCCCAAGCAACTGAAAATCAAATAGGATAAAAAGAAGAGAATATACTATAAACTCCAAACTATCAGTGAAACTTAGCTCCAATTAGATGAGCGGGACTAGTAGCTTTTTGCCTCTAAACAGTTTTGGCATCTTGCTTTATCCTTTGAGGTTCAGAATGGTTGGCATCTATAGGAACTCAGAATTCAGATAGTGTTATTGATTCCCCTAGTTAAGTATGATGGTTCTTGAACATAGCTATTTTATGAGTCTTGGCTGTGGCCCAAAGCACTCTGTCTTCCAGTATTACCACCGGATACATACATGCCACAGACACATAATTGGGTGAACCTTTTCAGATTGTGACTCAGCTTTGCTAGAGTCCCCAATTAGAGGTGTCCAGGGTTCTTAAGCACACTCTTTTTGCCTTGGATCACACCTTTATTATTATTATTATTATTATTATTATTATTATATATATATATATATTTTTTTTCTCTCTTTTTTTTCGCTACTTTTTCTTGCTTCAAGAACCAATTTGATGATTTTTCAGATCCTCAATAACATTTCTCCTTTTTCCTCATTCTTTCAAGAGCCAACAATTTTAACATTCTTAAGACAACAAATTCAAAAGATATATGCACTGTTCAAGCATTCATTCTGAAAACAAAGAGTATTGTCACCACATCAAACTAATTCAACTAGTTTTAAGGATGAATTCGAAATCCTGTACTTCTTGTTCTTTTGTGATTAAAGCATTTTTCATTTAAGAGAGGTGATGGACTAATAGGACATTCATAGCTTTAAGACATGAACCTTAAATTTTATTAATCATGAATTAAGAACAAGACTCAAAAATAGATATAGGATAAGACTAATAGTAATAGAAAACAAAAATTTAAATGGACTCCTAATGATAGAGGTTATCACAGAGTTAGGACTCAACAACCTTGATTTTGAGAAGTGGATGCTCCCTCAATTTGTGGGGTATCTGACCCTTCAAGGGAGAGCTTTATGCGCTTCAACTCCTGTAGCTCACGCCCCTGCTTCTCTTGTTCCTTCAGCAATTTGCAGAGCATGCAGTTTTGATTCTGCTGTTCTTCCTTAATTTGTTCCATAGCTTCTTGCAGCTTGGCAACAGATGCTTCTAGACGAGTCCAGTAGTCAATTTCAGGAAGTTCAGGGAGGAACTCCTGCGCCCTCCTTTTGATAGAGTTGTCTTGCATTTGTCCTTCCATTGACCTTTTGGTGATTGGGTGCTCAATATGGATGAATTCATCTACTCCCATCCTCACCCCAGCATCTTTACATAACAAAGAGATTAAGCTTGGGTAAGCCAGTTTGGCTTCAGTGGAATTCTTGTTTGCAATTGTGTAGATCTCACAAGCAATCAGATGAACCTCCACTTCTCTTCCCAGCAGAATACAATGAATCATCACTGCTCTCTTGATAGTAACCTCAGAACGGTTGCTAGTGGGCAATATGGAACGCCCAATAAAGTCTAGCCAACCTCTTGCAATTGGTTTGAGGTCTCCCCTCTTGAGTTGGTTTGGGAAACCTTTTGAATTGGTTGTCCACTTAGTTCTAGGGAGGCATATATCCTCTAGAACTTGATCCAACCCCTTATCTGCTCTCACCATTCTCCTATTAAAGGATTCAGGATCATCTTGCAGTTGAGGCAATTTGAGGATCTCTCTTAATTTGTCCAGATGGAAGTAGATAACTTTCCCTCTGACCATGGTTCTGTAAGTATGGAAAGCAGTTCCAGTCATTCTCTGCTTATCTGTCAGCCACAGATTTGAGTAGAATTCCTGAACCATATTTCTTCCAACCTTTATCTCAGGATTGGTTAGAACTTCCCATCCTCTATTTCGAATTTGCTCTTGGATCCCCAGATATTCATCTTCTTTTAGATCGAATTTGACTTCCGGGATCACTGACCTCAGACCCATTATTTTGTGATAATGGTCTTTATGTTCTTTGGTTAAGAACTTCTCTTGATTCCAAAGACTCTTTGGATTATTTTCTTTCTTGCCTCTTGAGTTGGTTTGTTTTCCCTTAGGAGCCATGATCTTGATGATTCTTAGCTTAGTGATCACGGAAAAAGCACACCAAACTTAGAGGTTTGCTTATCCTCAAGCAAAAGAAAAGAAAGAAGGGAGAGAGGAGGAGAGCAAATTCGAATGGTGGGGAGCAAGGGATGGCCGAACATGTATTTATAAGGGAGGGGGAGAGATTTCGAAAATTTTGAAGGAAATTTGAGAAGATATGGAA
This sequence comes from Arachis stenosperma, assembly GCF_014773155.1. Taxonomy (NCBI): domain Eukaryota; kingdom Viridiplantae; phylum Streptophyta; class Magnoliopsida; order Fabales; family Fabaceae; genus Arachis; species Arachis stenosperma. The sequence continues at coordinate 111,056,114 of NC_080378.1, forward strand.
AGAATTTGAGAAATTTTGGAGTTTTTGAAGAAGATTTGGGAAGGATTTGAGAGAGATTTGGAGAATGATTTTAATTTTTGAAAATTTGAAGGTGAATGATGAAAGTTTGAAATGTGTTTATGTAGAAAATTATGGATCAAAACAAGAAAGTTTGAAAAAATTTTAGTTAGAAAGCAAAATCTCTGTTTCCCACCTTTCTGGCGTTTAACGCCCAATTGTTGGCCATTGTGGGCGTTTAACGCCCAGCCAGGTATCCTGGCTAGCGTTAAATGCCAGAATTCCCTTTATCACTGGGCGTTTTGCTAAACGCCCAGGATGCTGCACACTTGGCATTAAACGCCCAGAATGGTGCCCATTCTGGCGTTTAACGCCCAGAATGGTGCCCATTCTGGCGTTTAACGCCCAAAATGGCACCTTTACTAGCGTTAAACGCCCAGAATGGTGCCCATTCTGGTGTTTAACGCCCAAAGTACCCCTTACTGGCGTTTTTTCGCCAGCAAGCACTTTTTCTCTGCTTTTTGTGCTGAATCCTTCTGTAACTCTGTGAATTCCTTCAATTTTGATAATTGTCCTTTGAGAATAAGTATCAAACTTTAATTAAATAAAATAGATAACTTGCTAATGACTGGGTTGCCTCCCAGCAAGCGCTTCTTTAATGTCTTTAGCTAGACCTTCACTGAGAATCATTCAAGCCTCAGTTTTGAGCATCCCTGCTCAAAATTGCTTTCAAGATAATGCTTGATCCTCTGTCCATTAACAATGAACTTTTTGTCAGAATCAGTATCCTGAAGTTCAACATATCCATATGGTGATACTCTTGTAATCACATACGGACCCCTCCAGCGGGATTTAAGTTTTTTTGGGAACAGTCTGAGCCTAGAGTTGAAGAGCAGAACTTTTTGTCCTGGTGGTGCACGAATTTGTAATTCGCACAACTAACCAGCAAGTGCACTGGGTCGTCCAAGTAATACCTTACGTGAGTAAGGGTCGATCCCACGGAGATTATTGGCTTGAAGCAATCAATGTTTATTTTATTTGTCTTAGTCAGGATACCAATAGGATTCTTTAGCCTCGTATTTTAATAAAGAAAAAGGGCATAAAATAAATAGTTATTACTTTAATAATGGAGAATAAAAGCGTTACTTGTAGTGCAGTAATGAGAAATATGTTGGAGTTTTGGAGATGCTTTGTCCTTTGACTTCAACTCTTCCTTGAAATCCTTCAACACACGCAAGGCTCCTTCCATGGCAAGCTCTATGTAGGGTGTCACCGTTGTCAATGGCTACTTTCCATCCTCTCAGTGAAAACGTTCCTATGCTCTGTCACAGCACGGCTAATCATCTGTCGGTTCTCAATCAGGTTGGAATAGAATCCATTGATTCTTTTGCGTCTGTCACTAACGCCCAGCCTTCAGGAGTTTGAAGCTCGTCACAGTCATTCAATCCCAGAATCCTACTCGGAATACCACAGACAAGGTTTAGACTTTCCGGATTCTCATGAATGCCGCCATCAATCCGGCTTATACCACGAAGATTCTGATTAAGGAATCTAAGAGGCATTCATTCAATCTGATGTAGAACGGAGGTGGTTGTCAGGCACACGTTCATGGATTGAGGAAGGTGATGAGTGTCACGGATCATCACCCTCTCCATAGTTAAGCGCGAATGAACATCTTAGATAAGAACAAGCGTGTTTGAATGGAAAACAAAGGAATTGTATTAAATCATCGAGACGCTGCAGAGCTCCTCACCCCCAACAATGGAGTTTAGAGACTCATGCCGTCAAAGAGTATGTAATTCAGATCTGAAAATGTCATGAGGTACAAAATAAGTCTCTAAAAGTTGTTTAAATAGTCAACTAGTAGCCTAGGTTTACAGAATATGAGTAAACTAAGATAATTGGTGCAGAAATCCCCTTCTGGAGCCCACTTGGTGTGTGCTGGGGCTGAGACTAAAGCTATCCACGAGTAGAGGCTTTTCTTGGAGTTGAACTCCAAGTTATGACGTATTTTGGGCGTTCAACTCCGGATCATGACGTTTTTCTGGCGTTTAACTCCAGACAGCAGCATGTACTTGGCGTTCAACGCCAAGTTACGTCGTCTATCTTCGCGCAAAGTATGGAGTATTATATATTGCTGGAAAGCCCTGGATGTCTACTTTCCAACGCCGTTGAGAGCGCGCCAATTGGACTCCTGTAGCTCCAGAAAATCCATTTCGAGTGCAGGGAGGTCAGGATCCAACAGCATCAGCAGTCCTTTTTCAGCCTAAGTCAGATTTTTGCTCAGCTCCCTCAATTTCAGCCAGAAAATACCTGAAATCACAGAAAAATACACACACTCATAGTAAAGTCCAGAAATATGATTTTTGCCTAAAAACTAATAATATTTAACTAAAAACTAATTAAAACATGCTAAAATCTACATGAAATTACCCCCAAAAAGCGTATAAAATATCCGCTCATCACAACACCAAACTTAAACTGTTGCTTGTCCTCAAGCAACTAGATAAATAAAATAGGATGAAAAGAAATTAAGAAACAATAATATCTCAGAGTTTCAAGTGAAGCTCAGATTCTAATTAGATGAGCGGGACTAGTAGCTTTTTGCTTCTGAACAGTTTTGGCATCTCACTTTATCCTTTGAAATTCAGAATGGTTGGCATCCATAGGAACTCAGAATTCAGATAGTATTATTGATTCTCCTAGTTTAGTATGTTGATTCTTGAACACAGCTACTTTATGAGTCTTGGCCGTGGCCCTAAGCACTTTGTTTTCTAGTATTACCACCGGATACATAAATGCCACAGACACATAATTGGGTGAACCTTTTCAGATTGTGACTCAGCTTTGCTAGAGTCCCCAATTAGAGGTGTCCAGAGTTCTTAAGCACACTCTTTTGCTTTGGATCACGACTTTAACCACTCAGTCTCAAGCTTTTCACTTGGACCTGCATGCCACAAGCACATGGTTAGGGACAGCTTGATTTAGCCGCTTAGGCCTGGATTTATTTCCTTGGGCCCTCCTATCCATTAATGCTCAAAGCCTTGGATCCTTTTCACCCTTGCCTTTTGGTTTTAAGGGCTGTTTGGCTTTTATTCCTTTTGATCCAAACATTTTTTTTTCGCAAGAAAATTTTTTTTTTTCACTGCTTTTTCTTCCTTCAAGAATCAATTTCATGATTTTTCAGATCATCAATAACATTTCTCTTGTTCATCATTCTTTCAGGAGCCAACAATTTTAACATTCATAAAATTCAATATCAAAAATATGCACTGTTCAAGCATTCATTCAGAAGACAAAAAGTATTGCCACCACATATAAATAATTAGAATTTTCCTTATTAAGAACTCGAAAAAATTAAATTGCCTCTTTATTCTACAAATCTACTATTTTATTCATGTTTGATGATGACGAGAAAAATAAGTTATAACTCAATTGGAAATAAAGCCAAAATAGATATGCTAATTACTACTATTCCTATATAACTTCTAAGGTAAAATCCTATAATAATACTATCACAGAGTTAAAGCTAGAATTAGAACTTAACAACCTGTATTTTGGGAAGTGGATGTTCCTCTAGTCTGTGGGGTGCCTTCAAGAATTAATTTCTGACGCTTCAGCTCCCTTAAGTTCACATCCTTGCTCTTCCTGTTCTCTTAGGTTCCATGATCTTAATGAGTTTTAGCTCAGTGATCATGGCAAATCACACCAAACTTAGAGGTTTGCTTGTCCTCAAGCAAAAGAAAGGAAAGGAGAGGAGTAGAAGGAGAGGCAGTTTCGAAAAAAGATAAGATGAGTTGAAAAAGATATGAGAAGAAATTAAAAATATTTGAAAAAGAATTAGATTGGAAAAAGAATTGTGTTTATGAATTAAGATACATTTGATATTTTTGAAAAGGGGATTTTAGAAATTAGGGTTCTTAGAAAACTAATTTGATTTTGAAGAATGACATTTTGAAACATGTTTATGCAAGAAATCATGAATTGAAACATAAAAATTTAGAAAAATTGTAAAGAAAAACGAATTTTACCTCCTCCCCACCATCCTGGCATTAAACGCCCAAACGATGCATGTTTTGGGCGTTTAACGCCCAAATGCTGCTTCTCCTGGGCGTTCAACGCCCAGCTGATGCTTCTTTCTGGCGTTGAACGCCAGGAAGTCCTTTGTCACTGGGCGTTTTTCTGAACGCCCAGGATGCTAACAATCTGGCGTTAAACGCCCAGAAGGTGCTTCTTTCTGGCGTTCAACGCCCAGAAGATGCTCCTTTCTGGCGTTTAACGCCCAGATGGCTACCCTTACTGGCGTTGAATGCCCAGTGGGTGCTTCTTTTGGGCGTTCAACGCCCAAAATGTTTCTTACTGGCTTTTTCACGCCAGTGAGCTTCCAAATTTCCCTGTAACTCTGTGAATTCAATCAATTGCTATTTTTACCCTTTGAAGATACTTGGACACATACCTGTAAAAAAAGGAAATTTATTTAATTAGTAAATAAACTTTGTAAATGGCTGGGTTGCCTCCCAGCAAGCGCTTCTTTATTGTCTTTAGCTGGACTACCACTGAGCTCTAATCAAGTCTCAGTTTTGAGCATTCTTGCTCGAAGTTACTTTCAAGATAATGTTTAATTCTCTGTCCATTAACAATGAACTTTTTGTTAGAGTCATTATCCTGAAGCTCTATGTATCCATATGGTGATACACTTGTAATTACATATGGACCTCTCCACCGGGATTTTAATTTCCCGGGGAATAATTTGAGCCTAGAATTAAATAGTAGAACTTTCTGCCCCGGCTCAAAGACTCTGGATGACAATTTCTTATCATGCCATCTTTTCGCTTTCTCTTTGTAAATCTTTGCATTCTCGAAAGCATTGAGTCTAAATTCCTCTAACTCATTTAACTGGAGCAATCGTTTTTCTCCAGCTAACTTGGCATCAAGGTTTAGGAATCTGGTTGCCCAATAGGCCTTGTGTTCCAGTTCCACTGGCAAGTGACATGCCTTTCCATACACAAGTTGGTATGGAGAGGTCCCTATAGGGGTCTTGAATGCTGTTCTGTATGCCCACAGGGCATCATCCAAGCTTCTTGTCCAATCCCTTCTACGGTTAATTACAGTCCGTTCCAGGATTCTTTTGAGTTCTCTATTTGAGACTTCAGCTTGCCCATTAGTCTGTGGGTGATATGGAGTAGCTACCCTGTGGCTAACTCCATAACGAACTAAAGCAGAGTAAAGCTGTTTATTGCAGAAATGAGTGCCCCCATCACTGATTAACACTCTAGGGATACCAAATCTGCTGAAGATGTGTTTCTGGAGGAATTTTAACACTGTTTTAGTGTCATTGGTGGGTGTTGCAATAGCCTCCACCCATTTGGATACATAATCCACTGCCACCAGAATATAAGTGTTTGAGTATGATGGTGGGAAGGGTCCCATGAAGTCAATGCCCCATACATCAAACAACTCAATCTCCAAGATCCCTTGCTGAGGCATGGCGTAACTGTGAGGTAGATTGCCAGATCTTTGGCAACTGTCACAATTAAGTACATACACTCGGGAGTCTTTATAGAGAGTAGGCCAGTAGAAGCCACTTTGGAGGACTCTTGTGGCTGTTCGCTCACTTCCAAAATGTCCTCCATACTGTGATCCATGGCAGTGCCATAGGATCTTCTGTGCTTCTTCCTTAGGCACACATCTACGGATTACTCCGTCTGCACATCTCTTAAAGAGATACGGCTCATCCCAAAGATAATACTTTGCATCTGTGATCAGCTTCTTTATTTGCTGTCTACTGTACTCTTTGGGTATAAATCTCACTGCCTTGTAGTTTGCAATGTCTGCAAACCATGGCACTTCCTGGATGGCAAAGAGTTGCTCATCCGGAAAGGTTTCAGAAATCTCAGTGAGGGGGAGGGACGCCCCTTCTACTGGTTCTATTCGGGACAGGTGGTCTGCTACCTGATTCTCTGTCCCTTTTCTGTCTCTTATTTCTATATCAAACTCTTGCAGAAGCAACACCCATCTTATAAGTCTGGGTTTTGAATCCTGCTTTGTGAGTAGATATTTAAGAGCAGCATGATCAGTGTACACAATCACCTTTGATCCTACTAAATAGGATCTGAATTTGTCAATGGCGTAAACCACTGCAAGTAGCTCTTTTTCTGTGGTTGTGTAATTCTTCTGTGCGTCATTTAAAACACGGCTGGCATAGTAAATGACGTGCAGAAGCTTGTCATGCCTTTGTCCCAACACTGCACCAATAGCATGGTCACTGGCATCACACATTAATTCAAATGGTAATGTCCTGTCTGGTGCAGAGATGATTGGTGCTGTAACCAATTTAGCTTTCAGAGTCTCAAATGCTTGCAGACACTCTTTATCAAAGATAAATGGCGTGTCAGCAGCTAGCAGGTTGCTCAGAGGTTTAGCAATTTTTGAAAAATCTTTTATAAACCTCCTGTAGAATCCTGCATGCCCCAGAAAGCTTCTGATTGCCTTAACATTGGCAGGTGGTGGTAATTTTTCAATTACCTCTACTTTAGCTTGATCCACCTCTATCCCCTTGTTTGAGATTTTGTGCACAAGGACAATTCCTTCAGTCACCATAAAGTGACACTTCTCCCAGTTTAAAACCAGGTTAGTCTCTTGGCATCTCTTTAGAACAAGTGCTAAATGGTTAAGGCAGGAGCTGAATGAGTCTCCAAACACTGAAAAGTCATCCATGAAGACTTCCAGAAATTTTTCCACCATATCAGAGAAAATTGAGAGCATGCACCTCTGAAAGGTTGCAGGTGCATTGCACAGGCCAAATGGCATTCTTCTGTATGCAAATACTCCAGATGGGCATGTGAACGCCGTTTTCTCCTGATCCTGGGGATCTACTGCAATTTGATTATAACCTGAGTATCCATCCAGGAAGCAGTAGTATTCATGACCTGCTAGTCTTTCTAGCATTTGGTCTATGAATGGTAAAGGAAAATGATCCTTTCTGGTGGCTGTATTGAGCCTTCTGTAATCAATACACATACGCCACCCAGTAACTGTTCTTGTAGGAACCAGTTCATTTTTTTCATTATGAACCACTGTCATGCCACCTTTCTTAGGGACGACTTGGACAGGGCTCACCCAGGGGCTGTCAGAAATAGGATAAATAATCCCAGCCTCTAGTAATTTAGTGACCTCTTTCTGCACCACTTCCTTCATGGCTGGATTCAGCCGCCTTTGTGGGTGAACCACTGGTTTGGCGTCACCCTCTAGTAAGATCTTGTGCATGCATCTAGCTGGGCTAATGCCCTTAAGATCACTGATGGACCACCCAAGAGCTGTCTTGTGTGTCCTTAGCACTTGAATTAGTGCTTCCTCTTCCTATGGCTCTAAGGTAGAGCTTATGATTACAGGAAAGGTATCACCTTCTCCCAGAAATGCATATTTTAGGGAAGGTGGTAATGGTTTGAGCTCAGGTTTAGGAGGTTTCTCCTCTTCCTGAGGGATTTTCAGAGGTTCCGCTATTTTCTCTGACTCCTCCAGATCAGGCTGGACGTCTTTAAAGATGTCTTCTAGCTCTGATTCGGGACTCTCAGCCATATTGACCTCTCTTACCAAAGAGTCAATAATGTCAACACTCATGCAGTCATTTGGGGTGTCTGGATGTTGCATTGCTTTGACAACATTCAACTTGAACTCCTCCTCATTGACTCTCAAGGTTACTTCCCCTTTTTGGACATCAATGAGGGTTCGGCCAGTTGCTAGGAAAGGTCTTCCTAGAATGAGAGTTGCACTCTTGTGCTCCTCCATTTCCAGCACCACAAAGTCAGTAGGAAAGGCGAATGGCCCAACCTTGACAATCATGTCTTCAATCACGCCTGATGGGTATTTAATGGAGCCATCAGCAAGTTGAAGACATATCCTGGTTGGTTTAATTTCTTCAGTTAAACCAAGCTTTCTGATAGTAGATGCAGGTATTAAGTTGATACTTGCCCCAAGATCACATAAAGCTTGCTTGGTACAATTACCCTCTAATGTGCATGGTATCATAAAGCTCCCAGGATCTTTAAGCTTCTCAGGTAAGCTTTTCAGAATGACTGCACTGCATTCTTCAGTGAGGTAAACTTTTTCAGTTTCCCTCCAATCCTTCTTATGACTTAAGATCTCTTTCATGAACTTAGCTTAAGAGGGTATTTGCTCAAGTGCTTCTGCAAACGGAATCTTTATTTCAAAAGTCCTGAGATAATCTGCAAAGCGGGCAAATTGCTTATCCTGTTCCGCTTGGCAGAGTTTTTGAGGATAAGGCATTTTGGCTTTGTATTCCTCAACCTTAGTTGCTGCAGGTTTATTACCTACAGAAGTGAGTTGGGAAGCCTTTTTAGAAGGGTTGTTATCAGCACTTGTATGTGACTGATTCCCCATTGGCATTTGAATGCCAGTGGTGGGGGCTGGAGTGGCGTTAGACGCCACTTCCTTGTTTGTTACTGGCGTTTGAACGCCAGAACCATGTTCCCCTTGGGCGTTCAACGCCGGATTCATGCTTGTTTCTGGCGTTGAACGCCAGGAATGAGCATGGTCTGGGCGTTCAGCGCCAGCTTTGTTCCTTTCTGGGCTCTGACTGTCCTCAGAAGGACTTTGAGTATCCACTTGTTCATTTCTTGGTTTCCTGCTGCTTTGAAGTGAGGTATTTAATGTTTTCCCACTTCTTAATTGAACTGCTTGGCATTCTTCTGTTATTTGTTTTGACAGTTGCTTTTCTGTCTGCTTTAATTGTACTTCCATGTTCCTGTTAGCCATTCTTGTTTCCTGTAATATTTCCTTGAATTCGGCTAGCTGCTGAGTTAGAAAATCTAATTGCTGATTGAATTCATTAGCCTGATCCACTGGATTGAGTTCTGCAGTTACTATTTTAGCTTCTTCTTTCATAGGAGATTCACTGCTTAGGTACAGATGCTGATTTCTGGCAACTGTATCAATAAGCTCTTGAGCTTCTTCAATTATCTTTCTCATGTGTATAGATCCACCAGCTGAGTGGTCTAGAGAAATCTGAGCTTTTTCTGTAAGCCCATAGTAGAAGATGTCTAATTGCACCCATTCTGAAAATATTTCAGAGGGGCATTTTCTTAGCATCTCTCTGTATCTCTCCCAAGCATCATAAAGGGATTCATTATCTCCTTGTTTGAAGCCTTGAATGTTTAGCCTTAGCTGTGTCATCCGTTTGGGAGGGAAATAGTGATTCAGAAATTTTTCTGACAGCTGTTTCCATGTTTTTATGCTGCTCTTAGGCTGGTTATTTAACCACCTCTTAGCTTGATCTTTTACAGCAAATGGAAACAGTAGTAATCTGTAGACATCCTGATCTACTTCCTTATCATGTACTGTATCAGCAATTTACAGAAATTGTGCCAGAAACTCTGTAGGTTCTTCATGTGGAAGACCAGAATACTGGCAGTTTTGCTGCACCATGATAATGAGCTGAGGATTCAGCTCAAAGCTACTAACTCCAATGGAGGGTATATAGATACTACTCCCATATGAAGCAGTAGTGGGGTTAGCATATGACCCCAGAGTCCTCTTGTCTTGTTCATTCATACTTACTTCCATAATGGAATATAAGAGGGATGATATGTATGTTGATATTATTTATTTTATAATAGTGGAATAAATAAAAATGGAATATAAAAAAAAAATATTTTGAAAATATTTTGTGAAATTTTTTTTTTTTCGAAAAAAATTGAAATTGAAATCTGAATTTTATATAAAAATTTCGAAAATGTAGTTTTAAAATTAGTTAGAAAAGATTTTTTTTTTTTTTTTTGAAATTTGAATTTTATGATGAAAGAGAAAAACACACAAAAGACACAAGACTTAAAATTTTTAGATCTAATGCTCCTTATTTTCGAAAATTTTGGAGGGAAAACACCAAGGAACACCAAACTTAAAAATTTTAAGATCAAGACACAAGAAAAACTCAAGAACACCTTGAGGATTCACAAGAACACCAAGAACAAAAGAAAGAACACCAAACTTAAAATTTTTAGAAAACCAAGATAATTTTTCGAAAATTATATTAAAATTAACAAGAAAACACCAAACTTAGAGTTTGGCACAAGATTAAATCAAGAAAAATTATTTTTGAAAAAGATTTTCAAAAGTACTGGTGCTCCCTCATCAAGAATATAAACCAATGCTTTAGCCAATTGGGCAGAAAAGGTAACAATTGTTCTGAATAGGTATATCCCTTTTGGAAGACTAATGCTTTGGATTAGTATAAGAAAAACAAGAAAAGACACAGAACAAGAAAAATTAAAAATCAACCAAGAAAAGTGAACAAGAACAACTTAAAGGTCAAGGAAGAACCTAGAACACTAACACGAATTTTTTTTTTTAAGAAAATATAAAATATGCAATTAACACCAAACTTAGAACAAGACACTAAACTCACGAAAAATTAACAATTAATAAAGAAAAATAATATTTTTGAAAAGAAATTTTTGAAAAGAAACTATCCTATCAGAATTTGATGACTCTATAACAATAAAAATAATAAAAATAAATTATTCCTAATCTAAGAAATAAAATAAACCTTCAGTTGTTCAAACTCAAATAATCCCCGGCAATAGCGCCAAAAACTTGGTGCACGAATTTGTAATTCGCACAACTAACCAGCAAGTGCACTGGGTCGTCCAAGTAATACCTTACGTGAGTAAGGGTCGATCCCACGGAGATTATTGGCTTGAAGCAATCAATGTTTATTTTATTTGTCTTAGTCAGGATACCAATAGGATTCTTTAGCCTCGTATTTTAATAAAGAAAAAGGGCATAAAATAAATAGTTATTACTTTAATAATGGAGAATAAAAGCGTTACTTGTAGTGCAGTAATGAGAAATATGTTGGAGTTTTGGAGATGCTTTGTCCTTTGACTTCAACTCTTCCTTGAAATCCTTCAACACACGCAAGGCTCCTTCCATGGCAAGCTCTATGTAGGGTGTCACCGTTGTCAATGGCTACTTCCCATCCTCTCAGTGAAAACGTTCCTATGCTCTGTCACAGCACGGCTAATCATCTGTCGGTTCTCAATCAGGTTGGAATAGAATCCATTGATTCTTTTGCGTCTGTCACTAACGCCCAGCCTTCAGGAGTTTGAAGCTCGTCACAGTCATTCAATCCCAGAATCCTACTCGGAATACCACAGACAAGGTTTAGACTTTCCGGATTCTCATGAATGCCGCCATCAATCCGGCTTATACCACGAAGATTCTGATTAAGGAATCTAAGAGGCATTCATTCAATCTGATGTAGAACGGAGGTGGTTGTCAGGCACACGTTCATGGATTGAGGAAGGTGATGAGTGTCACGGATCATCACCCTCTCCATAGTTAAGCGCGAATGAACATCTTAGATAAGAACAAGCGTGTTTGAATGGAAAACAAAGGAATTGTATTAAATCATCGAGACGCTGCAGAGCTCCTCACCCCCAACAATGGAGTTTAGAGACTCATGCCGTCAAAGAGTATGTAATTCAGATCTGAAAATGTCATGAGGTACAAAATAAGTCTCTAAAAGTTGTTTAAATAGTCAACTAGTAGCCTAGGTTTACAGAATATGAGTAAACTAAGATAATTGGTGCAGAAATCCCCTTCTGGGGCCCACTTGGTGTGTGCTGGGGCTGAGACTAAAGCTATCCACGAGTAGAGGCTTTTCTTGGAGTTGAACTCCAAGTTATGACGTGTTTTGGGCGTTCAACTCCGGATCATGACGTTTTTCTGGCGTTTAACTCCAGACAGCAGCATGTACTTGGCGTTCAACGCCAAGTTACGTCGTCTATCTTCGCGCAAAGTATGGACTATTATATATTGCTGGAAATCCCTGGATGTCTACTTTCCAACGCCGTTGAGAGCGCGCCAATTGGACTCCTGTAGCTCCAGAAAATCCATTTCGAGTGCAGGGAGGTCAGGATCCAACAACATCAGCAGTCCTTTTTCAGCCTAAGTCAGATTTTTGCTCAGCTCCCTCAATTTCAGCCAGAAAATACCTGAAATCACAGAAAAATACACACACTCATAGTAAAGTCCAGAAATATGATTTTTTGCCTAAAAACTAATAATATTTAACTAAAAACTAATTAAAACATGCTAAAATCTACATGAAATTACCCCCAAAAAGCGTATAAAATATCCGCTCATCACCTGGCTCAAAGACTCTGGATGACAACTTCTTGTCATGCCACTTCTTTGCCTTTTCCTTATATATTTTTGCATTTTCAAAGGCACTGAGTCTGAATTCATCTAGCTCATTTAGCTGGAGCAATCTTTTCTCACCAGCTAACTTAGCATCCAGGTTTAGGAATCTGGTTGCCCAGTAGGCTTTATGTTCCAGTTCCACGGGCGGATGACAGGCCTTGCCATACACAAGTTGGTATGGAGAGGTTCCTATTGGAGTTTTGAATGCTGTTCTGTATGCCCACAGAGCATCATCCAAGCTCTTTGCCCAATCCTTTCTACGGGTAATTACAGTCCGTTCTAGGATTCTTTTTAGCTCTCTGTTAGAGACTTCAGCTTGTCCATTTGTCTGTAGATGATATGGGGTTGCCACTTTGTGGCTAATTCCATATCGGACCATAGCAGAGTAAAGCTGTTTATTGCAGAAATGAGTACCCCCATCACTGATTAGGACTCTGGGAACACCGAATCTGCTGAAAATGTGTTTCTGGAGGAATTTTAGCACAGTCTTAGTATCATTAGTGGGTGTAGCAATTGCTTCTACCCACTTAGATACATAGTCCACTGCCACCAGAATGTAAGTATTTGAGTATGATGGTGCGAACGGACCCATGAAGTCAATCCCCCATACATCAAACAATTCAATCTCTAAGATCCCTTGTTGAGGCATGGCGTATCCGTGAGGCAAGTTACCAGCTCTTTGGCAACTGTCACAGTTACGCACAAACTCTCGGGCATCTCTATAGAGAGTAGGCCAGTAGAAGCCACATTGGAGTACCTTAGTGGCTGTTCGCTCACTTCCAAAATGTCCCTCATACTGTGATCCATGGCAGTGCCATAAGATCCTTTGTGCTTCCTCTCTGGGTACACATCTGTGGATCATTCTGTCTGCACATCTCTTAAAGAGATATGGCTCATCCCATAGGTAGTACTTGGCATCTGAAATTAATTTCTTTCTTTGCACCCTGCTGTACTCCTGGGGTATGAACCTCACAGCTTTATAATTTGCAATATCTGCAAACCATAGAGCTTCCTGAATGGCAAAAAGTTGCTCATCTGGGAAAGTCTCAAAGATCTCAGTAGAAGGGAGGGATGCCCCAGCTACTGGCTCTATTCGGGACAGATGATCAGCTACTTGGTTCTCTGTCCCTTTTCTGTCTCTTATTTCTATATCAAACTCTTGCAGAAGCAACACCCATCTTATAAGCCTGGGTTTTGAATCCTGCTTTGTGAGTAGGTATTTAAGAGCAGCATGGTCGGTGTACACAATCACCTTTGATCCTACTAGGTAGGATCTAAACTTGTCAATGGCATAGACCACTGCAAGTAATTCCTTTTCTGTGGTTGTGGAATTCTTCTGTGCATCATTTAGAATACAGCTGGCATAATAAATGACGTGCAGAAGCTTGTTATGCCTCTGTCCCAACACTGCACCAATGGCATGATCACTGGCATCACACATTAGTTCGAATGGTAATGTCCAGTCTGGTGCAGAGATGACTGGTGTTGTGACCAGCTTGGCTTTCAGGGTCTCAAATGCCTGCAGACACTGTGTGTCAAACACAAATGGTGTGTCAGCAGCTAGCAGGTTGCTCAGAGGTTTTTCAATTTTCGAAAAATCCTTTATAAACCTTATATAGAATCCTGCATGCCCCAGAAAGCTTCTGATTGCCTTAACATTGGCAGGTGGTGGTAATTTTTCAATTACCTCTACCTTTGCCTTATCCACCTCTATTCCCTTACTTGAAATTTTGTGCCCAAGGACAATTCCTTCAGTCACCATAAAGTGACATTTCTCCCAGTTTAAAACCAGATTAGTCTCTTGGCATCTTTTCAAGACAAGTGCAAGGTGGTGAAGACAGGAGCTGAATGAGTCTCCATACACTGAGAAGCCATCCATGAAGACTTCCAGGAATTTCTCCACCATATCAGAGAAGATGGATAGCATGCATCTCTGAAAGGTTGCAGGAGCATTACACAGACCAAAAGGCATCCTCCTGTAGGCAAACACGCCAGAAGGGCAAGTAAATGTTGTTTTCTCTTGGTCTTGAGGATCTACTGCAATTTGGTTGTAACCTGAATAGCCATCCAAAAAGCAGTAATAATCATGACCAGCTAGTCTTTCTAGCATTTGGTCTATGAATGGTAAAGGAAAATGATCCTTTCTGGTGGCTGTATTGAGCCTTCTGTAGTCAATACACATACGCCACCCTGTGACTGTTCTTGTAGGAACCAGTTCATTTTTTTCATTATGAACTACTGTCATGCCTCCCTTCTTGGGGACAACTTGGACAGGGCTCACCCAGGGGCTATCAGAAATAGGATAAATAATCCCAGCCTCTAGTAATTTAGTGACCTCTTTCTGCACCACCTCCTTCATGGCTGGATTTAGCCGCCTTTGTGGTTGGACCACTGGTTTGTCATTATCCTCCAACAGGATCTTGTGCATGCATCTTGCTGGGCTAATGCCCTTAAGATCACTTATGGACCACCCAAGAGCTGTCTTGTGTGTCCTTAGCACTTGAATCAGCGCTTCCTCTTCCTGTGAATTTAAAGCAGAGCTTATGATCACTGGAAAAGTGTCACCCTCTCCCAGAAATGCATACTTCAGGGATGGTGGTAGTGGTTTGAGCTCAGGTTTGGGAGGCTTATCCTCCTCCTGAGGAATTTTCAAAAATTCTTTTGTTTCCTCTGGTTCTTCCTGATCAGGCTGAACATCCTTGAAGATGTCCTCTAGCTTTGATTCTAGGCTTTCAGTCATATTGATCTCTTCTACCAAAGAGTCAATAATGTCAGCGCCCATGCAGTCAATTGGTGTGTCTGGATGCTGCATAGCTTTTACAGCATTCAACTTGAACTCATCCTCATTGACTCTCAGGGTTACTTCCCCTTTTTGTACATCAATGAGAGTTCGTCCAGTTGCTAGGAAAGGTCTTCCTAGAATGAGAGTTGCACTCTTGTGCTCCTCCATTTCCAGCACCACAAAGTCAGTTGGGAAGGCGAATGGCCCAACCTTGACAATCATGTCCTCAATTATGCCTGATGGATATTTAATGGAGCCATCAGCAAGTTGGAGGCATATCCGGGTTGGTTTGACTTCTTCAGTCAACCCAAGCTTTCTGATAGTGGATGCAGGTATTAGATTGATACTTGCTCCAAGGTCACACAGGGCTGTCTTGGTGCAAGCACCTTCTAATGTGCATGGTATCATAAAGCTTCCCGGATCTTGAAGCTTTTCTGGTAAGCTTTTCAGAATGACTGCACTGCATTCTTCAGTGAGAAACACTTTTTCAGTTTCTCTCCAATCCTTCTTATGACTTAGGATCTCTTTCATGAACTTAGCATAAGAAGGTATTTGGTCAGGTGCCTCTGCAAACGGAATCTTTATTTCAAGAGTCCTTAGATAGTCTGCAAAGCGGGCAAATTGCTTATCCTGTTCCGCTTGGCGGAGTTTCTGGGGATAAGGCATCTTGGCTTTGTATTCTTCAACCTTAGTTGCTGCAGGTTTATTCCTCACAGAGGTGGTTGAAAAAGCCTTTTTAGAGGGGTTACTATCAGCACTCTCAGGTGTCTGATTCCCCATTGGCATTTGAACGCCTAGATTGGGTGAGGAATGGGCGTTTAACGCCAGTTTTCCCCCCTTTTCTGGCGTTTGGACGCCAAGAGTATTCCTCTCTGGGCTCTTACTGTCCTCAGAGGGATTTTGGACAGTAGTTTGGTCATCCTCTATCAATTGTTCCTTTATTGGCTTTTTGCTACTTTGAGCAATGTTATTCAATGTCTTCCCACTCCTCAGTTGAACTGCTTGGCATTCTTCTGTTATCTGTTTAGATAATTGCTGTTTTGCCTGATTCAACTGTGATTCTATGTTTTTGTTAGTAATTTTAGTTTCTTGGAGCATCTCTTTGAATTCTGCTAATTGTTTTGTCATCAGGTGTAATTGCTGATTAAGCTCAACCATCTGTTCTTGAGGATTAGGCTCAGTGGCTACTGCCATAACTTCTTCTTTTGTAGAGAACTCATTGCTAGAGTACAAATGTTGATTTCTAGCAACAGTATCTATAAGCTCTTGAGCCTCTTCAATGGTCTTCCTCATATGTATAGATCCACCAGCTGAGTGGTCTAGAGACATCTGAGCTTTTTCTGTAAGCCCATAGTAAAAGATGTCTAACTGTACCCACTCTGAAAACATTTCAGAGGGGCATTTTCTTAGCATACCTCTATACCTCTCCCAGGCGTTATAAAGGGATTCATTATCCTCTTGTTTAAAGCCTTGGATGTCCAGCCTTAGCTGTGTCATCCTTTTTGGAGGGTAAAATTGTTTCAGGAATTTGTCTGACAACTGTTTCCATGTCTTTATGCTTGCTGTGGGTTGGTTATTCAACCACCTCTTAGCTTGATCTTTTACAGCAAATGGAAACAGTAATAGACTATAGACATCTTGATCCACCTCTTTATCACGTACTGTGTCAGCAATTTGTAAGAATTGTGCCAGAAACTCAGTAGGTTCTTCCTGTGGAAGACCGGAATACTAGCAATTTTGCTGCACCATGATAATGAGTTGAGGATTTAGCTCAAAGTTGCTTGCTTTAATGGGAGGTATACAGATGCTACTCTCATATGCAGCTGTAATGGGGTTAGCATATGACCCCAGAGTCCTTCTGGACTGTTCAATTCCATTTAGGTCCATGATGGAGAAAGGGAATATGATATGAATTCACAAGTAAAGCAAAATATTTTTTTAATTAAAAGTAACCAAAAATAATAAAATAAAATAAAATGGAAAATAAAATAAAAATTTGAAAACCAAAAGAAAATAAAATCAAAACAAATTGAAAACTAGATTAATTAATTAATTAAAAAGATATGATTTTGAAAATCCTTGACTAAATTAATGTAGAATTTCGAAAATTATGAGTAAAACAAGGAAAAGATATTTTTTTGATTTTTGAATTTTAATGAGGGAAGAGAAAAACAACAAAATGAAACTAAACTTAAAAATTTTGAATCAAAACAAAGAGAACAAACAAGAAAACTTTGAATGTCACCAAGAACACTTTGAAGTTCAAGATGAACACCAAACTTAAAATTTTTAGAAAACCCAACACTAATTTTCGAAAAAAAAAATTAAAGGGAAACACAAAGAAGACACCAAACTTAAAATATAAAACTAGACTCAACTAAAAGACTCTAAACCAACAAAAAATAAAACAGTCCTAATCTAAGCAACAAGATAGACCGTCAGTTGTCCAAACTCGAACAATCCCCGGCAACGGCGCCAAAAACTTGGTGCACGAAATTGCAATCACACTTTTGCAATCCCGTACAACTAACCAGCAAGTGCACTGGGTCGTCCAAGTAATACCTTACGTGAGTAAGGGTCGATCCCACGGAGATTGTCGGCTTGAAGCAAGCTATGGTTATCTTGTAACTCTTAGTCAGGATATCAATAATTATCAGGTTTGATTGTGAAAAGTAAAAGAACATGAAATAAGTACTTGTTTTGCAGTAATGGAGGACATGCTGAGGTTTTGGAGATGCTCTATCTTCTGAATCTCTGCTTTCCTACTGTCTTCTTCATGCACGCAAGGCTCCTTCCATGGCAAGCTGTATGTAGGGTTTCACCGTTGTCAATGGCTACCTCCCATCCTCTCAGTGAAAATGTTCAACGCACTCTGTCACAGCACGGCTAATCATCTGTCGGTTCTCAATCAGGTTGGAATAGAATCCAGTGATCCTTTTGCGTCTGTCACTAACGCCCAGCCTTCAGGAGTTTGAAGCTCGTCACAGTCATTCAATCTTTGAATCCTACTCAGAATACCACAGACAAGGTTTAGACCTTCCGGATTCTCTTGAATGCCGCCATCAATTCTAGCTTATACCACGAAGATTCTGATTAAGGAATCCAAGAGATATCTACTCAATCTAAGGTAGAACGGAGGTGGTTGTCAGGCACACGTTCATAGGTGAGAATGATGATGAGTGTCACGGATCATCACATTCATCAAGTTTAGGAACAAGTGATATCTTGGAATAGAAACAAGCGTGATTGAATGAAAAACAGTAGTAATTGCATTAATCCATCGAGACACAGCAGAGCTCATCACCCCCAACCATGGGGTTTAGAGACTCATGCCGTAGAAGATACAATCAGAAACGTGTAATGTGTCATGAGGTACAGATACAATATCAAAAGATCCTATTAATAGTGAACTAGTAACCTAGGGTATACAGAAATGAGTAAATGACGTAAAAATCCACTTCTGGGGTCCACTTGGTGTGTGCTTGGGCTGAGCATTGAAGCTTCCATGTGTAGAGACTTTTTCTGGAGTTAAACGCCAGCTTTTATGCCAGTTTGGGCGTTTAACTCCAATTCTTATGCCAGTTCCGGCGTTAAACGCTGGGAATTCTGAAGCTGATTTGCAATGCCGGATTGGGCCATCAAATCTCGGGGAAAGTATGGACTATTATACATTGCTGGAAAGCTCA
Organism: Arachis stenosperma; assembly: GCF_014773155.1. Lineage (NCBI taxonomy): Eukaryota > Viridiplantae > Streptophyta > Magnoliopsida > Fabales > Fabaceae > Arachis > Arachis stenosperma. The sequence goes on from NC_080378.1 coordinate 111,074,801, forward strand.
GGATGTCTACTTTCCAGCGCAATTGAGAGCGCACCAATTGAGCTTCTGTAGCTCCAGAAAATTCACTTCGAGTGCAGGGAGGTCAGAATCCAACAGCATCTGCAGTCCTTTTCAGCCTCTAAATCAGATTTTTGCTCAGATCCCTCAATTTCAGCCAGAAAATACCTGAAATCACAGAAAAGCACACAAACTCATAGTAAAGTCCAGAAAAGTGAATTTTAAATAAAAACTAATAAAAATGTAACAAAAACTAACTAAAATCTACTAAAAACATACTAAAAACAATGCCAAAAAGCGTATAAATTATCCGCTCATCATTTAACTTCTTCAGTTAAACCAAGCTTTCTGATGGTGGATGCAGGTATTAGGTTGATGCTTGCCCCAAGATCGCATAAAGCTGTCCTAGTGCAATTACCTTCTAATATGCATGGTATCAGAAAGCTTCCGGGATCTTTAAGCTTTTCAGAATGACTGCACTGCATTCTTCAGTGAGGAGAACTCTTTCAGTTTCTCTCCAATCCTTCTTATGACTCAAGATCTCTTTCATGAACTTGGCATATGAAGGTATTTGCTCAAGTGCCTCTGCAAACGGAATCTTTATTTCAAGAGTCCTGAGATAGTCTGCAAAGCGAGCAAATTGCTTATCCTGCTCCTCTTGGCGGAGTTTTTGAGGATAAGGTATCTTGGCTTTATATTCCTCAACCTTAGTTGCTGCAGGTTTGTTTCCAACAGAGGTGGTTGGAGAAGCCTTTTTAGAGGGGTTGGTATCAGTACTTGTGTATGTCTGATCCCTCTCTGGCATTTGAATGCCAGGGTTAGAAGCTGGAGTAACGTTGGACGCCAACTCCTTACCTGTTCCTGGCGTCTAAACGCCAGAATTGTGCTTCTTTTGGGCATTCAACGCCACTTTTTTTGCTTGTTTCTGGCGTTGAACGCCAGGACTGAGCTTGGTTTGGGCGTTCAACGCCAGCTTTCCACCCAATTTTTGGCGTTTGAGCACCAGAATTATTCCTCTCTGGGCTCTTACTGTCCTCAGATAAATTTTGGGTAGTTTGCTCATTTCTTGGCTTCCTGCTACCTTGAGGTGGGGCATCTAATGTTTTCCCACTTCTTAATTGAACTGCTTGGCATTCTTCTGTTATTTGTTTTGACAACTGCTGCTTTGTTTGCTTTAGTTGTACTTCCATATTTATATTAGCCATTCTTGTCTCTTGTAGTCTCTCCTTGAATTTGGCTAACTGTCTTGTTAGAAAATCCAATTACTGATTGAATTCATTAGCTTGTTCTGCAGGACTGAGTTCAGCAGTTACTGTTTTAGCCTCTTCTTTCATGGAAGGTTCACTGCTTATGTACAGATGCTGATTTCTGGCAACTGTATCAATGAGCTCTTGAGCTTCTTCAATTGTCTTTCTCATGTGGATAGATCCACCAGCTGAGTAATCTAGAGAAATCTGAGCCCTTTCTGTAAGCCCATAATAGAAGATGTCTAACTGAACCCACTCTGAAAACATTTCAGAGGGGCATTTTCTTAGCATCTCTCTGTATCTCTCCCAAGCATCATAAAGAGATTCATTATCTCCTTTTTTAAAGCCTTGGATGTCCAGCCTTAGCTGTGTCATCCATTTTGGAGGAAAATATTGATTCAGGAATTTTTCTGACAGCTGTTTCCATGTCCTTATGCTAGCCTTAGGTTGGTTATTTAACCACCTCTTAGCTTGGTCTTTTACAGCGGATGGAAACAGTAATAATCTGTAGACATCCTGATCTACTTCTTTATCATGTACTGTGTCAGCAATTTGTAAAAACTATGCTAGAAACTCTGTAGGTTCTTCCTGTGGAAGACCGAAATACTAGCAACTTTGCTGCACCATGATAATGAGCTGAGGATTCAACTCAAAGCTACTAACTCCAATGGAGGGTATACAGGTACTACTCCCATATGAAGCAGTAGTGGGGTTAGCATATGACCCCAGAGTCCTTCTGGACTGTTCATTTCCGCTTAGGTCCATGATGGAGAAAAGGGAATTGATATGAATAGCAAATAGAATATATTTTAATTTTTTTTTTGAATAAAAAGGGAATGAATAAATAAATAATAAAAGAAAAGAGAATAAAATAATTTGAAATTAAATATAGAGTTAGAAAATTAAGAACAAAAATATAAGATTAATAACTTATTTTTGAAAAAAAGAGATTTTAAAAAGAAGATACCCAATTACCAAGAACATAGACCAACGCTCTAGCCAATTGGGCTGTAAATGTAATACTTGTTTTGAAGAAGTATTTTTAATAACTAACAATAAATTTTTTTTTGAAAACTAATGTTTTGAAAAGGCATAAAAAAAAACAAGAAAAGAAACAGAACAAGAAAAACTAAAGATCAAACAAGAAAAATAAATAAGAACAACTTGAAGATCCAGGAAAAACAAAGAACATAAATTCGAAAATTTAAAGGAAAATATAAAATATACAATTGACACCAAACTTAGAACATGAAATTGAACTCAAATAGAAAATTTTAATTATTAGTAAAAAAATTAAAATTTCGAAAAATTAAAAAAAAAGAATATAAGGATTCTAAAATTTTAACAAGAACAATAATAGAAGACTCTAAACCAAAATAGAAAAATTTTCCTAATCTAAGCAACAAAATAAACCGTCAATTGTCCAAACTAGAACAATCCCCGGCAACGGCGCCAAAAACTTGGTGCACGAAATTTTGTATGCCAATATTAATGGACTATTTCTCAATACTTCGCACAACTAACCAGCAAGTGCACTGGGTCGTCCAAGTAATACCTTACGTGAGTAAGGGTCGAATCCCACCGAGATTGTTGACTTGAAGCAAGCTATGGTTATCTTATTATTCTTAGTCAGGATACCAACAACAGTGTTTTGTAAGTTCAATTGTGAAAAGTAAAAAGGCATAAAATAAATACTTGTTATGCAGTAATGAATAATATGTTGGAGTTTTGGAGATGCTTTGTCATCTGAATTTCAGCTTTCCTCTTGTACTCCTCTTTGAACACACAAGTCTCCTCCTATGGCAAGCTGTGTGTTGGTGGATCACCGTCGTCAATGGCTACCATTCGTCCTCTTAGTGAAAATAGTCCAGGTGCGCTGTCACCGCACGGCTAATCATCTGTCGGTTCTCAATCATACTGGAATAGGATTTACTATCCTTTTGCGTCTGTCACTACGCCCAGCACTCGCGAGTTTGAAGCTCGTCACAGTCATCCAATCCCTAAATCCTACTCGGAATACCACAGACAAGGTTTAGACTTTCCGGATTCTCATGAATGCTGCCAATGGATTCTAGCTTATACCAAGAAGATTCTGATTAAGGAATCTAAGAGATACTCATTCAATTTAATGTAGAACGGAGGTGGTTGTCAGGCACACGTTCATGGGTTGAGAATGGTGATGAGTGTCACGGATCATCACCTTCGTCATAATGAAGCGCGAATGAACATCTTAGATAGGAACAAGCGTATTTGAATAGAAAACAGAAATACTTGCATTAATTCATCGAGACACAGCAGAGCTCCTCACCCCCAACAATGGAGTTTAGAGACTCATGCCATCAAAGAGTACAAAGTTCAGATCTAAAATGTCATGAGATACAAAATAAATCTCTAAAAGTTGTTTAAATACTAAACTAGTAACCTAGGTTTACAGAAAATGAGTAAACTATGATAGATAGTGCAGAAATTCACTTCTGGGGCCCACTTGGTGTGTGCTGGGGCTGAGACTTAAGCTTCTCACGTCCCTGGGCTGTTTTTAGAGTTGAACGCCAGGTTGTAACCTATTTCTGGCGTTGAACTCCAACTTGTAACCTGTTTCTGGCGCTGAACGCCAGACTGCAACATAAAACTGGCGTTGAACGCCAGTTTACATCATCTATCCTTGAGCAAAGTATAGACTATTATATATTGCTGGAAAGCCCTAGATGTCTAATTTCCAACGCAATCAGAAGCGCGCCAATTGGACTCCTGTAGCTCCAGAAAATCTATTCCGAGTGCAGAGAGGTCAGAATCCAACAGCATCAGCAGTCCTTTTTCAGTCTGAATCAGATTTTTGCTCAGCTCCCTAAATTTCAGCCAGAAAATACCTGAAATTACAGAAAAACACACAAACTCATAGTAAAGTCCAGAAATATGAATTTTGCCTCAAAACTAATGAAAATAAACTAAAAACTAACTAAAACATACTAAAAACTACATGAAATTAACCCCCAAAAGCGTATAAAATATCCGCTCATCAGAAATCCCTTCGTACAAATGTTTTGGTTGTCACAAGTAACAAACCCCTAAATAAATTGATAACCGAAGTATTCAAACCTCGGGTCATCTTCTCAAGGAACTGCAGGGAAGTATGTTCTTATTATTGGTTATGGAGATTGTAAATTGGGGTTTTGAGAATGAGGAGTGAATAGTTTAATTAGCAAATAAAGTAAATGAAGAGCAAGCAATTTAAATGGCAAGTAAAATAAATAAATGACAGTAAATAAACTTTTGGCAAGGTATGAGAAATTTTAGGTCCTATCCTAGTTATCCTTATCAATGATGATGAGAATTGAATCTTAATTCCACTTTGTTAACCTTTACTAAGATAAAGGAAGGTCAAGGGATTAATTGGTTTGATCTTCGAATCCTATTTATTTCCTAAGAAAAGATTGGGATTATTGAAGTTCAATTTAATTAACAAAGATAACAATTATCAATCATGTTTGAGTTTGATAACTCCTGAGTTACTGATTTCTTAACCAAGACCAAAAGGAGAAAAGTAAATCTACTGGAATAAAAATGTCTTCAGATTAGGGATAATAGTAACTAATAAATAAAGCAATCTTAAACTGAAATACCTCAAATAACATTAATTCAAAAGAGTAATCTGTAACATGGAAGAATTCATAAATTAAATTGCAAAAGTAAACAAAAGGAAATATTGAACCTGATAAAGAGATAATCCTGAAAGTGAATAAAATCCTAATTCTAAATCCTAATCCTAAGAGAGAGAGAGAGAGAACCTCTCTCTAAACTAAATCTAAATCATGAAAACTAACTAAAGTGGAGACTCCCTTTGAATGGATGCATTCCCTCACTTCATAACCTCTAGTCTATGCCTTCTAAACTTGGATTTGGGCCAAAAAGGGCTTCAGAAATCGCTGGGAGTGTTTTCTATAATTTCTGGTGCGTGGCCTCTGTCATGCGTCTGCGTGGGTCACGCGGTCGCGTCAATTGGAGTTTTCCTTGGCACGCGGTCGCGTCAGTCATGCGGCCGCGTCATAAGTGTACTTCCTAAGGTGTGCGGTTGCATCAGTCATGCAGCCGCGTCAACGCTTCTTCGCGCTTGGCATGCGGCCGCGTCGTCCATGCGATCGCGTGGATGCCAGTTTGTTCAAGAACTCCGTTTTGTGCTTTCCTTCCATTTTTGTATGTTTCCTTTCCATCCTTTAAGTCATTCCTGCCTTAGAGGATCTGAAACTACTCAACACACGAATCACGGCATCGAATGGAAATAAAGGTAATTAAAATAATTAATTTTAAAGCATAGGAAACATGTTTTTCACATACATTACATAATAAGGAAGGGAAAGTAAAACCATGCAATTAATATGAATAAGTGGGTGAAGGATTGAATAAATCACTCAAACTAAGCACAAAATATATCACAAAATATGGGTTTATCAGAGACACCCCACCATGGTGAGATATACACTTTTATCTCTCTTGTACATAGTTCTTGAACTCTTTATTGATTTGTGATTGCTTTGCTGTAGAATTATTTTGGATAGATTTGATTTTGGTTACCTTAGATAGGTTAGTCATGAAGATTTGCATTGATTTTAAGTAGGTGGATTGATTGTGTGGTTGAAAGCACCCCATTTTTAGGAATTGCATGGAGCTTTGGGTGTTTTTCTTCCCTTTGGTTTGCTTGCCTACTAAATTTGTGACAAATATGCACTTCTCCATGCCTATGAAAAAAAGGGGGGAGGATGCACGCGTGGGCGTGCTAGACGCGTCCGCGTCGATGGCCTTCGCAGCCCCTAGTACAAAATTCCAGAGAGTCATGCGAGCATTGAGCCAGCACTATGCCCCATGCCCAATCCTACTCACGCGTGCGTGCGCCGGGTGCGTACGCGTCCATATCCATGAATGCACAATCCACGCGCGAGCGTACCAGACGCGTCTGCGTCGGTTGCGCCACTTGCAATCACAGCACATTTTTCAGAGAGTTAGGCAAATCCTGGGCTGACACTGTTCCCCGCGCCTAACCTAGTTCACGCGTGCTTGCACCTGACGCGTACGCGTCCTTCTGCTGCATTGCGAATCGACACGCGAGCATACCAGACGCGTCCGCGTCGATCGCCCAACTCACACTCCTCGTCCATTTTTCCCGAGAGTTGCGCAAACATTCCGCAAACACTGCGCTGGGAGCACAACTTCAACCGATGTGCCAGCGTACCTGACGCTAGCGCGTCCACTTGCTTCATGTCAACCCGCGCGTGCACGTCCGCGTAGATCTTTCTACGTCCAACTCCTGGTACTTCGACCAGAGACTTGCGCGAGTTCCAGGCCAGCATTGTGCCACTAGCACAACTGCCACTTATGCGTGCGCGCACCTGGCGCATACGCGTCCTTTCTCGCTTTGCTACCCACGCGCATGCGTCGGTAACGCTTCTGTGTCCCTGCTTCTTCATGCCCATCCACGCGTACGCGTGGAGGGCGCGCGCGCGTTGATCCTACGACGCAGAAATACTGTAGCACGCTTATTTTCAAATTCTCCACCTCTCTTCTCTTATTTCCATCTTCTCCTTCTAATATTCCCTTCTCTACCCCCTCAACCACCACTCTCACCCTTTCTCCGCCCCTACCACCGGTGGCACTGTTCACCGGCGACCACCACCCCCGGCGGTCCCACACTTTTTCTCCTCTCTTCTCACTTACATTTTCCATTCCTTTCTTCTCCCTCTCAAGGTACCCTTAGTTTCCCTTTTCTTTGTTTTGCTTCTTTCTTTTTCTTTCCTTAGTATATTTCTTTACTTTCCTACTTAGTTAGCCTCCTATTCATGCTTAGTTGTTTGTTTGCTTCTTCCTTCCTCTTTTCTATTTTCATGGGTGTTGTGGGTAGAGATTTCTTGTACATTGGTGGGTTAGTTTGTTATATTCAAATTCCTTGCATTATGTGGTGCTTTAGGATGATTGCTAGTGCTTTGTGGGATGCTACATTGTTACATTTCCTCCACTTGTTCCTTGCTTAAGGGTTGCACACCAAGTGTTTAATGAAAGGCACATATGAATTTTTGCTTTCAATTTGACTTAATGCTCTCCACTTAGTGTACTTTCTCACTCACTTTCTTATTCCTATGTGCATTGGACCTATTACTTTCCATGTTCCATATCTACATTGCTAATTCCCTTATGACTTGCTTCTTGTGATTGATGTTTGAGTATATGCTTCTCATGCCTCTTATTTGCATGCCTATACCCCTTTTGCATCACATGCCAGTGACTTGCCATTGTACTCATTGTTTTCTTAGTTACATGTTGCAGCTGTCATGTAATAAAGACACTTATTCTCTTATGGCCTTCTCTCTCACTTGCATGATTGCCATCTATGAGTGTTTCTTTGAGTTTAATGTCGCCTCCTTTTCCACTTTTATAGGATGGTCATCAAGAAGGATACGGGAAAGGCGCCAAGGAAACCAGCCACTAACAGGGCACCTCAAGGAGCCTCCAACAAGGCGCACCAAGTACCTAAGGCCAAGCCCCTCCTCAAGAAGGCAAGGAGCATAATTAACATTGATGCCCTAGAGAAGGATAACCCTCTGAGGGACCCAAATAAGTTCCCCAACCGATACTGTGAGCTTGTATACCCCACGATAGTTGGAAGGAACTATCACGCGGAGCCCCGTATTGCCCCTCCGACTCATGTTGTTCCGTTTGTGATACCCCGCATCGAGCGGCGGCATTGGGGGTTTCTCATGAGACAACCAAAGGAGGCCTACCTATCTTGGGTGGTGGAGTTTTACTCCAACTACCACTCATCTTCTCTTGCATCAGTTTTTATGCGTCGGAAGCAAGTCCCCATCACGGAGGAATGACGTTAGAATTTTTGCCAGTAAAGAATGTCATAAAAACAGTCGCGTTGTAGATATAGTCTCTAAACCGACAGAAATCCCTTCGTACAAACGTTTTGGTTGTCACAAGTAACAAACCCCTAAATAAATTGATAACCGAGTATTTAAACCTCGGGTCATCTTCTCAAGGAATTGCAGGGAGGTATGTTCTTATTATTGGTTATGAAAAAGGTAAACTTGGGGTTTTGGAAGTAAGGTGCGAATATATTATATGATAAGTAAAATAAAATAATACTAATAGCTGTAAAATAAACCTTTGGCAAGGTATAAAGAACTGGAGGTCCTATCCCAGTTATCCTTATCAATTGTGATGAGAATTGGATTTTTCTCCCACTTTGTTAACCTCTAACTATGAAGGTAAGTTAGGTGGATGAATTAATTCCAATTCTCAACTAACAATGAGTTTGATAACTCTAGAGTCACCAATTATTTAACCAAAGCCAAAAGGAAAGAAAATTGAAACTGCTCAAATAAAAATGCCTTCAGATGGGAAGCAATAATCATGTAAATAAAAGAAAGCAATCATGAATGGAAATACCTCAAATAACAAAAAATAAGAAAATCATCATGAAAGTGGCATAGGCCAAATAGGCAACATAACTAATACAAGCAAGCATTCAAATGTCTGAAAATAAGAAATAAACATAAAGTAAAAGAACATTGAACCTGGGATTGAGAGTCACTCTTAAAACTAAGAGAAATCCTAAATCCTAAATCCTAATCCTAAAGAGAGAGAGGAGAGAACCTCTCTCAAAACTAAATCTAAATCATGGAAAGTGAATTATGAGTGCATCATTATGAATACATGCATTCCCCCACTTTATAGCCTCGAATCTGTGTGTTCTGGGCTGAAAACTGGGTCAAAAGCAGCCCAGAAGTCACTTCCAGTGCTTTCTGGTCCGTACAGGTTGCGGAAAAGTGACGCGGCCGCGTCGTCCACGCGGCCGCGCGGATTGGGTGTTTGCCAGGTCACGCGTCCGCGTGACCCACGCGTTCGCGTCGCCTGGCTTCGGGGCAACTATGGCAAATTATATATCAAATCGAAGCCCCAGACGTTAGCTTTCCAACGCAACTGGAACCGCATCGTTTGGACCTTTGTAGCTAAAGTTATAGCCGTTTGAGTGCGAAGAGGTCAGGCTGGACAGCTTAGTAGTTTCTCCAACTTCTTGCATTCCTTCCACTTTTGCATGCTTCCTTTCCATCCTCCAAGCCATTCCTGCCTTATAATATCTGAAAATACTTAACACATATATCAAGACATCTAATGGTAATAAGAGAGGATTAATAATAAGCAAATATAAGTCCAAAGAAGCATGTTTTCAATCAAAGCACATAATTAGGAAGGGAAATGTAAAACATGCAAATAGTATGAATAAGTGGGTAAAGAGTTGATAAAATCCACTCAATTGAGCACAAGATAAACCATAAAATAGTGGTTTATCAACCTCCCCACACTTAAACAAAAGCATGTCCTCATGCTAAACTCAAGAGAAGCTATAAAGATGAAGAGGAATGGTAAAATGTATGAAATGCAACCTATGAATGCAACTATATGCTGAGATATTTCTACCTACTTGGTTAAAAATAAATAAATTCTCAAAGACAAAAATAATTCAAATTTCACTAATTCAAATCATATAAAATAAAGACAAGTAAACTTGTAAGAAGATAGCTCATGAAAGTAGGGAACATAGAATCAAGCATTGAACCCTCACAGGAAATGTATATGCACTTATAATCTCTCAAGTGTCTAGGGTCAATCACTTTACTCTTCCCTAGTCATGCCTTCTAACACTTTGTTCTTCATCTAACCAATCAGTAATATTTAATGCATCAATGCAAACATCATGAGGTCTTTTCAAGGTTGTAATGGGGCTAAGGTAAGGGTAAGGGTATATATATGGCTAAGTGAGCTTTATAAAGTGAATCCTTGAGTAGTCTAAGATCTCACCTAACATATACATACTATATAAAAAATTTAAAATTATACTTAGCTTCCCATAATTTTTCCTACTTTTGTATTACATGCTCATGTATCAAATTTAATTTTGAATTTCGTCCCATGTGCATTGATCCTTTTTATTTTGCATTGGGGGTAATATTACTTTTTTTTTGTTGTATCCCCTTATTTAATATAATTTTTTTTTTCAATGCACATGGTAATTTAATTATTTTGACTTCACATGAGCATGCTTCCCAAAAATTTTATTTTGAATTATTTCATTCTTTTCAACTTCCTACCCTTTGTTTTATCATCCATGTTCCCAATAGGTTTCCCACACTTAAACAATTACACAACTTCTATCTTAAGCTAACCAAGGATTCAACATGGGATTTTAAATTTGTTTTTCTGCTTAAGGCTAGTGTTGTGATTTATAGAATAAGAGGGAATTAAAAGCTCAAGGGGGATAACAAGGGTGATGTAAAAGGTAGGCTAATTTTGGGATAAGTGAGCTAGAATTAACAATGGCCTCAATCATATGCAAGCATTTAAATACACTAAATACTGGATATATAGAATGAAACAAAGCTAAGATTGCAATCATAGAGAAGTAAACACACAAGAATAAAATGTTTATGGTTAAATAATGTAACCATGTAAATAAGCTCAAATCTCACAGGTTGTGTGTTTTTTTGGCTCAAAAACTATGTTCCAATTACAACTTCAAACAAATTTTAATAAAAATTTTCAATTTAAATTAGTGAAAATTTTCAAAAATAGGGTCTTAAAAGAAACTTATTATTTTAACCAAGCATAACTAAATGCAAAAAAAAAATCAAATAAACATGCAATTAAACATGCAAATACAACAACTAATTTAATAAAGAAAATTTTAAACATTGGTGTTGAAACAGAAAGGTACTAACCCATGGAGATCGATATCGACCTCCCCACACTTAAAGATTGCACCGTCCTCGGTGCATGCTGAGATGTGCAGGTGGACGGGTTATTCCAACTGATGCCTTTCTTCAAGATTTTTGCAGATGGACTTGTCTGTCTCCCCATGTAAACGTCTTCCGATTCCCTTTCGGGTGGCCATCCTGAAAGAAAAAGGGAAGAAAAAGTAACCCAGTAAGAAAGATAAGAAAATAAATGAACTATGGGTGGGTTAATGCCAAATGATAATGGTCTCATTTACATGGAAGCTTCAACATGTATGTGAGAAAATAATAGAAGCCATGGCATGCCAGTGGTACAAAATGTACAACAATGGGGAAGAGGGTGGGTAATGAAAGAGAATGTAAGTTCATGTCAATGCAAAATTAATACAAATAACATAAAAGATTAACATTGACTTAAATAATATTGCCCAACAGTGTGAAACAAGTTACCAAAATAATTTCAAGAAAAGATGTAACAGTTGAATAAGAAAAGGTTTTTAACACCAATGGAAAAGTAAAAAAATTTAGAAAAGAAAATAAAAATATGCACAAATTTAAAATGCAATGAATGAGATATGCAAATAAATTAAAATAAAATAAAAAGAAAAAAAAAGAATGAGAAGGGAAAGAAGGGAAGAGGAAGTAAATAAGAAAAGGGGGGAAGGAAAAATTAGTATTGGGGAAGAAAAGATAAAGTATTTTGGCATATAAGGTTAAGGTGTGCAACGCTGGCGACGCGGTCGCGTGGGTGACGCGGCCGCGTGGTGCGCAATAAGGTCAAGCGACGCGAACGCGTGGGTCATGCGATCGCGTGACTCGATTTGTGCTAGTGGCGCGAGTGCAGCCTCACGCTCGCACAACTCTCTGTTCAAAATCATATTAGTGCCAAATTTTAAGTGACGCGATCGCATGGGGCATGCGATCGCGTGAGTGGGCTTTAAAGGAATATGATGCGATCGCGTGGGTCACGCGGCCGCATGGGAAGGATCATGCGTTCAGCACCAATCCAGCACCACTCTCGCACAACTTTCGGGTGTGCACCACTTTGACGTCGAAATCTTGGTCACGCGGCCGCGTGGGTCACGCGGTCGCGTGGGAGGCCATTATTCCCATGCGACGCGGACGCGTCAGCGACGCAGTCGCGTGGATTGATTTGTGCCATTGGCACGCCTCCAGCCACGCTCCAGCGTGACTCTATGTTCGTTTTTATTTTTCTCTTCTCCCCTTGCGACGCGGACGCGTCGTTGATGCGGTCGCTTCGCGTAGCAAATTTTTTTTTTTTGAAATAAAATGCAGAATGCAGTGTTAATATGAATGTGATGCAAAACTCCAGGTTCAATATAATAAAATAAAATAAAACTCAAAAGAAAATAAAACTAAATAAAAATGAAAAATGAACGATCATACCATGGTGGGTTGTCTCCCACCTAGCACTTTTAGTTATAGTCCTTAAGTTGGACATTTGATGAGGGTGGCTTGTGCTTGTATTGATCCAGGAATCCCCACCAATGTTTGTATCTCCAATAACCTCTGGGGTCCCAGACTAAGGACGTAAAGCCCTTACGAAGCTTCAAATAGATTCTTAGGCTCCCGGGGTGACAAATGTCAGAACAGATTCCAGGATCCCAAACTTTACCTTTACACCCGTTTTTGTCTTGATCTGCATTTTTCCAGCCGGGTGAAAGGTGATCTGAATTCTCACTGCAGCGACCAAACAGCTTCCTAGACCCATTCAGTTGAGCTTTATACCAACCTTTGCGTTTAAACTTAAAGCTTCCAACCATGATGAACCTTGCTTGACAATTCTTATCACTAGCCATCTTCCTCTTACTCTTAATGCCACAAAGAGCTCTAAGTTGACTATCCGTCTCCAGTAGCCCATATTCAAGTGGGATTAGAAAGCTATGAGATATGAATTTCACCCACTTGAATGTTGTGAAGGATGATGGCAACTTAGGGGGAGGTGTTTTTAATGAAATTGCAAGCTCCACTCCCTTGTGCTCTTCTCTGATAATTACCACCTCTTTGCAAGCTTCTTCAATTTCAACCTCTTCCTCTTGGTAGCTTTCTTCCAATTCAATCATCTCTTCATTGCTTTCCAAGGGCATGGGAGGTTGTGCTTCTTCTTCTTGAATCTCCATCTCTTGATCAATCTCTTCCAAGTCTTCAACTATGATATGCTTTGGAGGTTGTACACCCTCCTCAGCATCAATTTCAACCATCTTGAAAGGAGGCTCTATGTCTTGTCTTTCCCATGGAGGTTCTGTGTCTCCTAAGTCTTCAACCAACTCTTCTTCTTGAATAATGATAGCTTCTTCTACTTGTTCTAGTATGAATTCATGCTCTGTCTTGTCCACTGGAGTTTCTGGTATCTCCTTTATGCTATGCTCTTCACTAGGCTGGCCACATGGGGTTGTGGCTGATCCTTGTGTATTTAAGCGTCTAGAAGCCCATTGAATTAATACTTGCTCCAGTTGTTGAGTGGTTGCCTGAAATCGATCCATTGTTTCCTTGAGACGATCCTTTGCCTCTTGATTGACTCAGTTTTCATAAGTAGGATCATAATACTCTTGGATTGATGGATATGGAGATGGTGAATATTGAAGTGGTGGTTCTTGTGAGTAATTGGGTTGGAATTGGGGTGGTTCTATATATGGTTCATATGGCTCATAAGGTGGTTGGTATGGTGGTTGAGGGTTAGGGTTATATGGAGGTGAATGGCGGAAAGGGGCTTGTGAGTATGGTGGTCTAAAGTCATGTTGAGAAGGGGGTTCATAGGCATATGGTGGTGGTTGTTGATAATCAAAAGAGTGCTCACCATAGCCATCATCTTGATATGCATCACAGAATGGTTGTTGATAGTCCATTGGAGGTGGTTGTTGCCATGAGGGTTGATCAAATCCTTGTGGCTCCTCTCATCTTTGATTGTTCCAACCATGGTGCATGTTGTCATTATAATCTCCTCTTCCTGCAACATAATTGTAACCAGACTCATAGCCAAATGGGTGAGAGTTCATGGTAGTAAGAGAAAATAAAAATAAAAATTAATAAAAAGAAAATATTTTGAAAAAGATATAATTTTTGAAAAAGATATGATTTTTGAAAAAGATAAGATAAGATAAAAAAAATTTTAAAATAAAAATCTGAAATTTTTTTTTTGAAAAATATTTACAATAACCAATAATAAGGCACACGTTTGCAATTCCCCAGCAACGGCGCCATTTTGACGTTAGGATTTTTGCCTGTAAAGAATGTCATAAAAACAGTCGCGTTGTAGATATAGTCTCTAAACCGACAGAAATCCCTTCGTACAAATGTTTTGTTTGTCACAAGTAACAAACCCCTAAGTAAATTGATAACCGAGTATTTAAACCTCGGATCGTCTTCTCAAGGAATTGCAGGGAGGTATGTTCTTATTATTGGTTATGAAAAAGGTAAACTTGGGGTTTTGGAAGTAAGGTGCGAATATATTATATGATAAGTAAAATAAAATAATACTAATAGCTGTAAAATAAACCTTTGGCAAGGTATAAAGAACTGGAGGTCCTATCCCAGTTATCCTTATCAATTGTGATGAGAATTGGATTTTTCTCCCACTTTGTTAACCTCTAACTATGAAGGTAAGTTAGGTGGATGAATTAATTCCAATTCTCAACTAACAATGAGTTTGATAACTCTAGAGTCACCAATTATTTAACCAAAGCCAAAAGGAAAGAAAATTGAAACTGCTCAAATAAAAATGCCTTTAAATGGGAAGCAATAATCATGTAAATAAAAGAAAGCAATCTTGAATGGAAATACCTCAAATAACATAAAATAAGAAAATCATCATGAAAGTGGCATAGGCCAAATAGGCAACATAACTAATACAAGCAAGCATTCAAATGTCTGAAAATAAGAAATAAACATAAAGTAAAAGAACATTGAACCTGGGATTGAGAGTCACTCTTAAAACTAAGAGAAATCCTAAATCCTAAATCCTAATCCTAAAGAGAGAGAGTAGAGAACCTCTCTCAAAACTAAATCTAAATCATGGAAAGTGAATTATGAGTGCATCATTATGAATACATGCATTCCCCCACTATATAGCCTCTAATCTGTGTGTTCTGGGCTGAAAACTGGGTCAAAAGCAGCCCAGAAGTCACTTCCAGCGCTTTCTGGTCCGTATAGGTTGCGGAAAAGTGACGCGGCTGCGTCGTCCACGCGGCCGCGCGGATTGGGTGTTGGCCAGGTCACGCGTCCGCGTGACCCACGCGTTCACGTCACCTGGCGTCGGAGCAACTATGGCAAATTATATATCAAATCGAAGCCCCGGACGTTATCTTTCCAACGCAACTAAAACCGCGTCGTTTGGACTTCTGTAGCTAAAGTTATAGCCGTTTGAATGCGAAGTGGTCAGGCTGGACAGCTTAGCAGTTTCTCCAACTTCTTGCATTTCTTCCACTTTTGCATGCTTCCTTTCCATCCTCCAAGCTATTCCTGCCTTATAATATCTGAAAACACTTAACACACTTATCAAGGCATCTAAGGTAATAAGAGAGGATTAATAATAAGCAAATATAAGTCCAAAGAAGCATGTTTTCAATCAAAGCACATAATTAGGAAGCGAAATGTAAAACATGCAAATAGTATGAATAAGTGGGTAAAGAGTTGATAAAATCCACTCAATTGAGCACAAGATAAACCATAAAATAGTGGTTTATCAACCTCCCCACACTTAAACAAAAGCATGTCCTCATGCTAAGCTCAAGAGAAGCTATAAAGATGAAGAGGAATGGTAAAATGTATGAAATGCAACATATGAATGCAACTATATGCTGAGATGTTTCTACCTACTTGGTTACAAATAAATAAATTCTCAAAGACAAAAATAATTCAAATTCCACTAATTCAAATCATATAAAATAAAGACAAGTAAACTTGTAAGAAGATAGCTCATGAAAGCAGGGAACATAGAATCAAGCATTGAACCCTCACAGGAAATGTATATGCACTTCTAATCTCTCAAGTGTCTAGGGTCAATCACTTTACTCTTCCCTAGTCATGCCTTCTAACACTTTGTTCTTCATCTAACCAATCAGTAATATTTAATGCATCAATGCAAACATCATGAGGTCTTTTCAAGGTTGTAATGGGGCTAAGGTAAGGGTAAGGGTATATATATGGCTAAGTGAGCTTTATAAAGTGAATCCTTGATTAGTCTAAGATCTCACCTAACATATACATACTATATAAAAAATTTAAAATTATACTTAGCTTTCCATAATTTTTTCTACTTTTGTATTACATGCTCATGTATCAAATTTAATTTTGAATTTCGTCCCATGTGCATTGATCCTTTTTATTTTGCATTGGGGGTAATATTACTTTTTTTTTTGTATCCCCTTATTTAATATAATTTTTTTTTCAATGCACATGGTAATTTAATTATTTTGACTTCACATGAGCATGCTTCCCAAAAATTTTATTTTGAATTATTTCATTCTTTTCAACTTCCTACCCTTTGTTTTTATCATCCATGTTCCCAATAGGTTTCCCACACTTAAACAATTACACAACTTCTATCTTAAGCTAACCAAGGATTCAACTTGGGATTTTAAATTTATTTTTCTGCTTAAGGCTAGTGTTGTGATTTATAGAATAAGAGGGAATTAAAAGCTCAAGGGGGCTAACAAGGGTGATGTAAAAGGTAGGCTAATTTTGGGATAAGTGAGCTAGAATTAACAATGGCCTCAATCATATGCAAGCATTTAAATACACTAAATATTGGATATATAGAATGAAACAAAGCTAAGATTGCAATCATAGAGAAGTAAACACACAAGAATAAAATGTTTATGGTTAAATAATGTAACCATGTAATAAGCTCAAATCTCACAGGTTGTGTGTTTTTTTGGCTCAAAAACTATGTTCCAATTACAACTTCAAACAAATTTTTAATAAAATTTTCAATTTAAATTAGTGAAATTTTTCAAAAATAAGGTCTTAAAAGAAATTTATTATTTTAACCAAGCAGTAACTAAATGCAAAAAAAAAAATCAAATAAACATGCAATTAAACATGCAAATGCAACAACTAATTTAATAAAGAAAATTTTAAACATTGGTGTTGAAACAGAAAGGTACTAACCCATGGAGATCGGTATCGACCTCCCCACACTTAAAGATTGCACCGTCCTCGGTGCATGCTAAGATGTGCAGGTGGACGGGTTATTCCAACTGATGCCTTTCTTCAAGATTTTTGCAGATGGACTTGTCTGTCTCCCCATGTAAACGTCTTCCGATTCCCTTTCGGGTGGCCATCCTAAAAGAAAAAGGGAAGAAAAAGTAACCCAGTAATAAAGATAAGAAAATAAATGAACTATGGGTGGGTTAATGCCAAATGATAATTGTCTCATTTACATAGAAGCTTCAACATGTATGTGAGAAAATAATAGAAGTCATGGCATGCCAGTGGTACAAAATGTACAACAATGGGGAAGAGAGTGGGTAATGAAAGAGAATGTAAGTTCATGTCAATGCAAAATTAATACAAATAACATAAAAGATTAACATTGACTTAAATAATATTGCCCAACAGTGTGAAACAAGTTACCAAAATAATTTCAAGAAAAGATGTAACAGTTGAATAAGAAAAGATTTTTAACACCAATGGAAAAATAAAAAAATTCAGAATAGAAAATAAAAATATGCACAAATTTAAAATGCAATGAATGAGATATGCAAATAAATTAAAATAAAATAAAAAGAAAAAAAGAATGAGAAGGGAAAGAAGGGAAGAGGAAGTAAATAAGAAAAGGGGGGAAGGAAAAATTAGTATTGGGGAAGAAAAGATAAAGTATTTTGGCATATAAGGTTAAGGTGTGCAACGCTGGTGACGCGGTCGCGTGGGTGACGCGGCCGCGTGGTGCGCAATAAGGTCAAGCGACGCGAACGCGCGGGTCATGCGATCGCGTGACTCGATTTGTGCTAGTGGCGCGAGTGCAGCCTTGCGCTCGCACAACTCTCTTTTCAAAATCTTATTAGTGCCAAATTTTAAGTGACGCGATTGCATGGGGCATGCGATCGCATGAGTGGGCTTTAAAGGAATATGACGCAGTCGCGTGGGTCACGCGGTCGCATGGGAAGGATCATGCGTTCAGCACCAATCCAGCACCACTCTCGCACAACTTTCGGGTGTGCACCACTTTGACGTCGAAATCTTGGTCACGCGGCCGCGTGGGAGGCCATTATTCCCATGCCACGCGGACGCGTCAGCGACGCGGACGCGTCAGCGACGCGGTCGCGTGGATTGATTTGTGCCATTGGCACGCCTCCAGCCACGCTCCAGCATGACTCTCTGTTCGTTTTTATTTTTCTCTTCTCCCCTTGCGACGCGGACGCGTCGTTGATGCGGTCGCGTCGCGTAGCAAATTTTTTTTTGAAATAAAATGCAGAATGCAATGTTAATATGAATGTGATGCAAAAATCCAGGTTCAATATAATAAAATAAAATAAAACTCAAAAGCAAATAAAACTAAATAAAAATGAAAAATGAACGATCATACCATGGTGGGTTGTCTCCCACCTAGCACTTTTAGTTATAGTCCTTAAGTTGGACATTTGATGAGCTTCCTGCTAGGGTGGCTTGTGCTTGTATTGATCCAGGAATCCCCACCAATGTTTGTATCTCCAGTACCCTCCGGGGTCCCAGACTAAGCACGTAAAGCCCTTACGAAGCTTCAAATAGATTCTTAGGCTCCCGGGGTGACAAATGTCAGAACAGATTCCAGGATCCCAAACTTTACCTTTACACCCGTTTTTGTCTTGATCTGCATTTTTCTAGCCGGGTGAAAGGTGATATGAATTCTCACTGCAGCGACCAAACAGCTTCCTAGACCCATTCAGTTGAGCTTTATACCAACCTTTGCGTCTAAACTTAAAGCTTCCAACCATGATGAACCTTGCTTGACAATTCTTATCACTAGCCATCTTCCTCTTACTCTTAATGCAACAAAGAGCTCTAAGTTGACCATCCGTCTCCAGTAGCCCATATTCAAGTGGGATTAGAAAGCTATGAGATATGAATTTTACCCACTTGAATGTTGTGAAGGATGATGGCAACTTAGGGGGAGGTGTTTTTAATGAAATTACAAGCTCCACTCCCTTGTGCTCTTCTCTGATAATTTCCACCTCTTTGCAAGCTTCTTCAATTTCAACCTCTTCCTCTTGGTAGCTTTCTTCCAATTCAATCATCTCTTCATTGCTTTCCAAGGGCATGGGAGGTTCTGCTTCTTTTTCTTGAATCTCCATCTCTTGATCAACCTCTTCCACGTCTTCAACTATGATATGATTTGGAGGTTGTACACCCTCCTCAGCATCAATTTCAACCGTCTTGGAAGGAGGCTCTATGTCTTTTCTTTCCCATGGAGGTTTTGCGTCTCCTAAGTCTTCAACCAACTCTTCTTCTTGAACAATGATAGCTTCTTCTACTTGTTCTAGTATGAATTCATGCTCTGTCTTGTCCACTGGAGTTTCTGGTATCTCCTTTATGCTATGCTCTTCACTAGGCTGGCCACATGGGGTTGTGGTTGATCCTTGTGTATTTAAGCGTCTAGAAGCCCATTGAATTAATACTTGCTCCAGTTGTTGAGTGGTTGCCTGAAATCGATCCATTGTTTCCTTGAGATGATCCTTTGCCTCTTGATTGACTCGGTTTTCATAAGTAGGATCATAATGCTCTTGGATTGATGGATATGGAGATGGTGAATATTGAAGTGGTGGTTCTTGTGAGTAATTGGGTTGGAATTGGGGTGGTTCTATATATGGTTCATATGGCTCATAAGGTGGTTGGTATGGTGGTTGAGGGTTAGGGTTATATGGAGGTGAATGGCGGAAAGGGGCTTGTGAGTATGGTGGTCTAAAGTCATGTTGAGAAGGGGGTTCATAGGCATATGGTGGTGGTTGTTGATAATCAAAAGAGTGCTCACCATAGCCATCATCTTGATATGCATCACAGAATGGTTGTTGATAGTCCATTGGAGGTGGTTGTTGCCATGAGGGTTGATCAAATCCTTGTGGCTCCTCCCATCTTTGATTTGTCCAACCATGGTGCATGTTGTCATTATAATCTCCTCTTCCTGCAACATAATTGTAACCAGACTCATAGCCAAATGGGTGAGAGTTCATGGTAGTAAGAGAAAATAAAAATAAAAATTAATAAAAAGAAATATTTTGAAAAAGATATAATTTTTGAAAAAGATATGATTTTTGAAAAAGATAAGATAAGATAAAAAAAATTTTAAAATAAAAATCTGAATTTTTTTTTTTGAAAAATATTTACAATAACCAACAATAAGGCACACGTTTGCAATTCCCCGGCAACGGCGCCATTTTGACGTTAGGATTTTTGCCAGTAAAGAATGTCATAAAAACAGTCGCGTTGTAGATATAGTCTCTAAACCGACAGAAATCCCTTCGTACAAACGTTTTGGTTGTCACAAGTAACAAACCCCTAAATAAATTGATAACCGAGTATTTAAACCTCGGGTCGTCTTCTCAAGAAATTGCAGGGAGGTATGTTCTTATTATTGGTTATGAAAAAGGTAAACTTGGGGTTTTGGAAGTAAGGTGCGAATATATTATATGATAAGTAAAATAAAATAATACTAATAGCTGTAAAATAAACCTTTGGCAAGGTATAAAGAACTGGAGGTTGATGAGCGGATAATTTGTACGCTTTTTGGCATTGTTTTTAGTATGTTTTTAGTATCTTTTAGTTAGTTTTTATTATATTTTTATTAGTTTTTAGTTAAAAATCACTTTTCTGGACTTTACTATGAGTTTGTGTGTTTTTCTGTGATTTCAGGTATTTTCTGGCTGAAATTGAGGGATCTGAGCAAAAATCTGATCCAGAGACTCAAAAGGACTGCAGATGCTGTTGGATTCTGACCTCCCTGCATTCTAAGTGGATTTTCTAGAGCTATAGAAGCCCAATTGGCGCGCCCTCAACGGCGTTGGAAAGTAGACATCCGGGGCTTTCCAGCAATATATGATAGTCTATACTTTGCCCAAGATTTGATGGCCCAAACCGGCGTTCAAAGTCACCTCAAGAAATTCCAGCGTTAAACGCCGGAACTGGCACCTAAATGGGAGTTAAACGCCCAAACTGGCATAAAAGCTGGCGTTTAACTCCAAGAAGAGTCTCTACACGAAAATGCTTCATTGCTCAGCCCAAGCACACACCAAGTGGGCCCGGAAGTGGATTTTTATGTCATTTACTCATCTCCGTACACCCTAGGCTACTAGTTTTCTATAAGTTGGACCTTTTACTATTGTATTTTCATCTTTTGATCACTTTAGATCTCTAGATCATCTTTGGACATCTAGTTCTTAGATCATTGGGAGGCTGGCCTCACGGCCATGCCTAGACCTTGTTCTTATGTATTTTCAACGGTGGAGTTTCTACACACCATAGATTAAGGTGTGGAGCTCTGCTGTACCTCGAGTATTAATGCAATTACTATTGTTCTTCTATTCAATTCCGCTTGTTCTTTGTCCAAGATATCACTTGTTCTTCAACTTGATGAAGGTGATGATTGACACTCATCATCATTCTCACTCACGAACAAGGTGACTGACAACCATTCTTGTTCTACAAGCATATGAGGCTTAGTGAATATCTCTTGGATTCTTTAAAAGGAATCTTCGTGGTATAGGCGAGAACTGATGGCGGCATTCAAGAGAATCCGGAAGGTCTAAACCTTGTCTGTGGTATTCTGAGTAGGATTCAATGATTGAATGACTGTGATGTGCTTCAAACTCCTGAGGGCGGGGCGTTAGTGACAGACGCAAAAGAATCACTGGATTCTATTCCGGCCTGATTGAGAACCGACAGATGAATTCCGCTATGACCGTGACAGGGCATATGCAATCGCTTTCAATGAGAGGATGGGAGGTAGCCATTGACAACGGTGAAACCCTACATGAGCTTGCCATGGAAAGGAGTAAGAAGGATTGGATGAAGACAGTAGGAAAGCAGAGAGACGGAAGAGAAGGCATCTTCATGCGCTTATCTGAAGTTCCTACCAATGAATTACATAAGTATCTCTATCTTTATCTTTTATGTTATTTTCGTTCATCACTATACCCATTTGAGTCTGCCTGACTGAGATTTACAAGATGACCATAGCTTGCTTCATACCACCAATCTCCGTGGGATCGACCCTTACTCGCGTAAGGTATTACTTGGACGACCCAGTGCACTTGCTGGTTAGTTGTGCGAAGTTGTAGTGATCACAATTTCGTGCACCAAGTTTTTGGCGCCGTTGCCGGGGATTGTTCTGTGTATGGACAACTGACGGTTCATCTTGTTACTTAGATTAGGTATTTTTCTTCAGAGTTCTTAAGAATGAATTCTAGTGTTTCAAGGTGATGTTCTTATCATCACCAAGGCTGATTGATCCTCATCAATTTAGCTCTTGAATGCAATGTCCTGCTGAAGCTTGGCTAGCTATGTCTAATTCCTTTAGACTAAAGCTTTAGACTAGCATTGCATGATTCCTGGAATTCTCATTAAGAATTTTGATACCTTTATTTTCCTTTTCACTTAATTTTCGAAAAAGCACAAAAAAAATTACAAAATCATAAAAACCAAAAATATTTCTTGTTTAAGTCTAGTGTCTCATTTTAAGTTTGGTGTCAATTGCATGTTTCTGTTTTTCTTGCATTTTTCGAATTCATGCATGTGTCTTCATTAATCTTCAAGTTGTTCTTGATGATTTTCTTGTTTTGATCTTTGAATTCTATTGACTTGAGTGTTTTGTTGTTTCTCATGTATACAAACTGCTAAGTTTGGTGTCTTGCATGCATTGTTATTAGATTTTAGTTGCATTTTGATTATTCCTTATTATTAAAAATCCAAAAATATTTTTAATTTGTGTCTTTTCAAGTCAATAATACAGAGAATTGAAGATTCAGAACATACTGCAGAGGAATCACACAGAAAAAGCTGAGCATTCAAAAATGCCCAGTGAAGAAGACAGACTGGCGTTTAAACGCCAGCCAGGGTGCCTGGCTGGGCGTTTAACGCCCAAAAGGGTAGTAGTTTGGGTGTTAAACGCCAGAATGTGCACCATTCTGGGCGTTTAACGCCAGGATGGCAAAGGGGGAAGATTTTGTTTTCAAAATCAATTTTTTTTTCAAGTTTTCAAAGTTTCTCAAAATCAAATCTTTTTCAAATCATATCTTTTCAATCAAATGTTTTCAAAATCAATTTCTTTCCTTTTTCAAAGATACTTACTAACAATTAATGATTTGATTGAACATTTTTTGCCTTTTCTGTTGAGTAAGGTTTTATGTTTGAATCATATCTTTTCTTGTTAGGCAAGTCATTAATTTTTAAAATCATATCTTTTCAAATTGTTTTCAAATCATATCTTTTAAAATTGTTTTCAAATCATATCTTTTTAATCACATCTTTTTCAAAATAGTTTTCAATCAAATCTTTTTAATTTCTAATTTCAAAATCTTTTTCAAAAATCACTTTACTTCTTTCCCACTTTTGTTTTCGAAAATCAATTAAGTGTTTTTCAAAATGTTTTCAAAATCTTTTACTTAAATTTTCGAAAATTACTTCCCTTCTTCTCACATCCTTCTATTTTTGGACTAACTCTATTCCTTAATGCAAAATTCGAACTCCATCTTCTTTGATAAGTTCGAATTTCCTACTTCTGTCTTCTACTTTTCTTTCCCTCTGACACCTCAAGGAATCTCTATACTGTGACATAGAGGATTCCATATTTTCTTGTTCTCTTCTCTTTCATATGAGCAGGAGCAGAGACAAAGGCATTCTTGTTGAAGCTGACCCTGAACCCGAAAGGACCTTGAAGAGAAAGCTAAGAGAAGCCAAAGCACAACTCTCTTTAGAGGACCTGACCGAATTCTTCAAAGAAGAAGAAGACATGGCAGCCGAAAACAACAATAATGCAAACAATGCAAGGAAGGTGCTGGGTGACTTTACTGCACCTACTCCCGACTTCTATGGGAGAAGCATCTCTATCCCTGCCATTGGAGCAAACAACTTTGAGCTTAAACCTCAATTAGTTTCTCTAATGCAACAGAATTGCAAGTTCCATGGACTTCCAATGGAAGATCCTCATCAGTTCTTAGCTGAATTCTTGCAAATCTATGACACAGTCAAGACTAATGGGGTAGACCCTGAGGTCTATAGACTGATGCTATTCCCTTTTGCTGTAAGAGACAGAGCTAGAATATGGTTGGACTCTCAACCTAAAGAAAGCCTGGACTCTTGGGAAAAGCTAGTCAATGCCTTCTTGGCAAAGTTCTTTCCACCACAAAGATGGAGTAAGCTTAGAGTGGAAGTCCAAACCTTCAGACAGAAGGATGGAGAATCCCTCTATGAAGCTTGGGAAAGATACAAACAATTAATCAGAAAATGTCCTTCTGACATGCTTTCTGAATGGAGCATCATAGGTATTTTCTATGATGGTCTCTCTGAACTATCCAAGATGTCTTTGGATAGCTCTGCTGGAGGATCTCTTCATCTGAAGAAGACGCCTACAGAGGCTCAAGAGCTAATTGAGATGGTTGCAAATAACCAATTCATGTACACTTCTGAAAGGAATCCTGTGAACAATGGGACAAGTCAGAAGAAAGGAGTTCTTGAGATTGATACTCTGAACGCCATTTTGGCTCAGAATAAAATATTGACTCAACAATGTCAATTTGATTTCTCAAAGTCTGTCTGGAATGCAAAATGCACCAAGTAGTACCAAGGATGCTTCATCTGAGGAAGAAGCTTATGATCCTGAGAACCCTTCAATGGAAGAGGTGAATTACCTAGGAGAACCCTATGGAAACACCTATAATTCTTCATGGAGAAATCACCCAAATCTCTCATGGAAGAATCAAGAGAGACCTCAACAAGGTTTCAATAATAATGGTGGAAGAAACAGGTTTAACAATGGCAAACCTTTTCTATCATCTTCTCAGCAACAGACAGAGAATCCTAAGCAGAACCCCTCTGACTTAGCAACCATGGTCTCTGATCTAATTAAAACCACTCAAAGTTTCATGAATGAAACAAGGTCCTCCATTAGAAATTTGGAGGCACAAGTGGGACAGCTGAGCAAGAAAGTTACTGAACTCCCTCCAAGTACTCTCCCAAGCAACACAGAAGAAAATCCAAAAGGAGAGTGCAAAGCTATAAACATGGCCGAATTTGGAGAGGAAGGAGAGGAGGTGAACGCCACTGAGGAAGGCCTCAATGGGCGTGCACTGACCTCCACTGAGTTCCCTAATGAGGAACCATGGAAATCTGAGACTCAAAATGAGACCATAGAGATTCCATTGGACTTACTTCTGCCTTTTATGAGCTCTGATGAGTATTCTTCCTCTGAAGAGGATGAGTATGTCACTGAAGAGCAAGTTGCTAAATACCTTGGAGCAATCATGAAGCTAAATGACAAGTTATTTGGAAATGAGACTTGGAAGGATGAACCTCCTTTGCTCACCAAAGAACTGGATGACTTGTCTAGGCAGAAATTACCTCAAAAGAGACAAGACCCTGGGAAGTTTTCCATACCTTGTACCATAGGCACCATGACCTTCAAGAAGGCTCTGTGTGACTTAAGGTCAAGTGTAAACCTCATGCCTCTCTCAGTAATGGAGAAGCTAAGGATCTTTGAGGTACAAGCTGCAAAAATCTCACTAGAGATGGCAGACAACTCAAGAAAACAAGCTTATGGACTTGTAGAGAATGTTCTGGTTAAGATTGAAGACCATTATATCCCTACTGATTTCATAGTCCTAGAGACTGGGAAATGCATGGATGAAACCATCATCCTTGGCAGACCCTTCCTAGCCACAGCAAAGGCTGTGATTGATGTTGATAGAGGTGAACTGATCATTCAAGTGAATGAAGAATCCTTTGTGTTTAAGGCTCAAGGATATCCCTCTATCACCATGGAGAGGAAGCATGAAGAGCTTCTCTCAAATCAGAGACAAACAGAGCCCCCACACTCAAACTCTAAGTTTGGTGTTGGGAGGCCACAACCAAACTCTAAGTTTGGTGTTGAACCCCCACATTCAAACTCTAAGTTTGGTGTCGGGAGGTTCCAACATTGCTCTGAGTATCTGTGAGGCTCCATGAAGAGCCCTCTGTCAAGCTACTGACATTAAAGAAGCGCTTGTTGGGAGGCAACCCAATATTATATTTTATCTATTTTCTTTTTTTTATGTTTTTTGTAGGTTGATGATCATAAGAAGTCACAAAATCAATTGAAAAAGCAAAAACAGAATGAAAAACAGGAAGAAAAACAGTACACCCTGGAGGAAGAACTCACTGGCGTTTAAACGCCAGTGAGGCTAGCAGTTGGGCGTTTAACGCCCAGTCTGGCACCATTCTGGGCGTTTAACGCCAGAAAGGGGCACCAGACTGGCGTTAAACGCCAGAAAAAGGCAAGAACCTGGCGTTAAACGCCAGGAATGGGCATCAGCCCGGCATTTAACGCTAGATTTGGCACAAAACATGATTTTGGTTGCCATTGGTGCAGGGATGACTTTTCCTTGACACCTCAGGATCTGTGGACCCCACAGGATCCCCACCAACCCACCACACTCTCTCTTCTTCTTTACCCATTCACCAATCACCTCAATACCTCTTCCCCATAAACCTTTCTTCACTCCTCATCTTCACACACCCTAAACACTACTTCTTCCCCTTTTGGCCGAACCACAAAGCCATCTCCCTCTCCTCCATTTCTTCTTCTTCTACTCTCTTCTTTCTTCTTTTGCTCGAGGACGAGCAAACCTTTTAAGTTTGGTGTGGTAAAAGCATTGCTTTTTGTTTTTCCATAACCATTTATGGCATCCAAAGCCGGTTCAACTGAGAAGGCATGACCTCAAGCCCATCACTAAGAGAAGGATGGAGCAAACAAGAGACCCCTCTCATCAAGAGATCCCTGAGATACCTCAAGGGATGCACTTTCCTCCACAAGACTATTGGGAGCAAATCAACACCTCCCTAGGAGAATTGAGTTCCAACATGGGACAACTAAGGGTGGAACACCAAGAACACTCCATCCTCCTCCATGAAATTAGAGAAGATCAAAGAATCATGAGAGAGGAGCAACAAAGACAAGGAAGAGACATTGAGGAGCTCAAGCACTCCATAGGATCTTCAAGAGGAAGAACAAGCCGCCATCACTAAGGTGGACCCGTTCTTTAATCTCCTTGTTCTTTATTTTCCTGTTTTTCGAAATTTTCATGCTTATGTTTATCTATGTTTGTGTCTTGTGATCATTAGTGTCTTAGTGTCTATGCCTTAAAGCTATGAATATGAATCCATCACCTTTCTTAAATGAAAACTGTTTTTATTACAAAAGAACAAGAAGTACAGGATTTCAAATTCATCTTTAAAACTAGCTTAATTAGTTTGATGTGGTGGCAATACTTTTGTTTTCTGAATGTATGCTTAAACAGTGCATATGTCTTTTGAATTTGTGGTTCATGAATGTTAAAATTGTTGGCTCTTGAAAGAATGATGAAAAAGGAGACATGTTACTGAGGATCTGAAAAATCATAAAAATGATTCTTGAAGCAAGAAAAAGCAGTGAATACAAAAAAAAAAAAGAGAAAGAGAAAAACGAAAAAGAAAAAAAAAGGGGAAAAAGAAAAAGAAAGAAAAAGAAAGAAATAAAGTTGTGATCCAAGGCAAAAAGAGTGTGCTTAAGAACCCTGGACACCTCTAATTGGGGACTCTAGCAAAGCTGAGTCACAATCTGAAAAGGTTCACCCAATTATGTGTCTGTGGCATGTATGTATCCGGTGGTAATACTGGAAGACAGAGTGCTTTGGGCCACGGCCAAGACTCAATAAGTAGCTGTGTTCAAGAATCATCATACTTAACTAGGAGAATCAATAACACTATCTGGATTCTGAGTTCCTAAAGAAGCCAATCATTCTGAATTTCAAAGGATAAAGTGAGATGCCAAAACTGTTCGGAGGCAAAAAGCTACTAGTCCCGCTCATCTAATTTGGAGCTAAGTTTCATTGATAATTTGGAGTCTATAGTATATTCTCTTCTTTTTATCTTATTTGATTTTCAGTTGCTTGGGGACAAGCAACAATTTAAGTTTGGTGTTGTGATGAGCGGATAATTTGTACGCTTTTTGGCATTGTTTTTAGTATGTTTTTAGTATCTTTTAGTTAGTTTTTATTATATTTTTATTAGTTTTTAGTTAAAAATCACTTTTCTGGACTTTACTATGAGTTTGTGTATTTTTCTATGATTTCAGGTATTTTCTGGCTGAAATTGAGGGATCTGAGCAAAAATCTGATCCAGAGACTCAAAAGGACTGCAGATGCTGTTGGATTCTGACCTCCCTGCATTCGAAGTGGATTTTCTAGAGCTATAGAAGCCCAATTGGCACGCTCTCAACGGCGTTGGAAAGTAGACATCCTGGGCTTTCCAGCAATATATGATAGTCCATACTTTGCCCAAGATTTGATGGCCCAAACCGGCGTTCAAAGTCACCTCAAGAAATTCCAGCGTTAAACGCCGGAACTGGCACCTAAATGGGAGTTAAACGCTCAAACTGGCATAAAAGCTGGCGTTTAACTCCAAGAAGAGTCTCTACACGAAAATGCTTCATTGCTCAGCCCAAGCACACACCAGTGGGCCCGGAAGTGGATTTTTATGTCATTTACTCATCTCTGTACACCCTAGGCTACTAGTTTTCTATAAGTAGGACCTTTTACTATTGTATTTTCATCTTTTGATCACTTTAGATCTCTAGATCATCTTTGGACATCTAGTTCTTAGATCATTGGGAGGCTGGCCTCACGGCCATGCCTAGACCTTGTTCTTATGTATTTTCAACGGTGGAGTTTCTACACACCATAGATTAAGGTGTGGAGCTCTGCTGTACCTCGAGTATTAATGCAATTACTATTGTTCTTCTATTCAATTCCGCTTGTTCTTTGTCCAAGATATCACTTGTTCTTCAACTTGATGAAGGTGATGATTGACACTCATCATCATTCTCACTCACGAACAAGGTGACTGACAACCATTCTTGTTCTACAAGCATATGAGGCTTAGTGAATATCTCTTGGATTCTTTAAAAGGAATCTTCGTGGTATAGGCGAGAACTGATGGCGGCATTCAAGAGAATCCGGAAGGTCTAAACCTTGTCTGTGGTATTCTGAGTAGGATTCAATGATTGAATGACTGTGATGTGCTTCAAACTCCTGAGGGCGGGGCGTTAGTGACAGACGCAAAAGAATCACTGGATTCTATTCCGGCCTGATTGAGAACCGACAGATGAATTCCGCTATGACCGTGACAGGGCATATGCAATCGCTTTCAATGAGAGGATGGGAGGTAGCCATTGACAACGGTGAAACCCTACATGAGCTTGCCATGGAAAGGAGTAAGAAGGATTGGATGAAGATAGTAGGAAAGCAGAGAGACGGAAGGGAAGGCATCTTCATGCGCTTATCTGAAGTTCCTACCAATGAATTACATAAGTATCTCTATCTTTATCTTTTATGTTATTTTCGTTCATCACTATACCCATTTGAGTCTGCCTGACTGAGATTTACAAGATGACCATAGCTTGCTTCATACCACCAATCTCCGTGGGATCGACCCTTACTCGCGTAAGGTATTACTTGGACGACCCAGTGCACTTGCTGGTTAGTTGTGCGAAGTTGTAGTGATCACAATTTCGTGCACCAGAGGTCCTATCCCAGTTATCCTTATCAATTGTGATGAGAATTGGATTTTTCTCCCACTTTGTTAACCTCTAACTATGAAGGTAAGTTAGGTGGATGAATTAATTCTAATTCTCAACTAACAATGAGTTTGATAACTCTAGAGTCACCAATTATTTAACCAACGCCAAAAGGAAAGAAAATTGAAGCTGCTCAAATAAAAATGCCTTCAGATGGGAAGCAATAATCATGTAAATAACAGAAAGCAATCATGAATAGAAATACCTCAAATAACATAAAATTAGAAAATCATCATGAAAGTGGCATAGGCCAAATAGGCAACATAACTAATACAAGCAAGCATTCAAATGTTTGAAAATAAGAAATAAACATAAAGTAAAAGAACATTGAACCTGGGATTGAGAGTCACTCTTAAAACTAAGAGAAATCCTAAATCCTAATCCTAAAGAGAGAGAGGAGAGAACCTCTCTCAAAACTAAATCTAAATCATGGAAAGTGAATTATGAGTGCATCATTATGAATACATGCATTCTCCCACTTTATAGCCTCTAATCTGTGTGTTCTGGGCTGAAAACTAGGTCAAAAGCAGCCCAAAAGTCACTTCCAGCACTTTCTGGTCTGTACAGGTCGCGGAAAAGTGACGCGGCCGCGTCGTCCACGCGGCCGCGCGGATTGGGTGTTGGCCACGCGTGACCCACGGATTTGCGTCGCCTGGCGTCGGAGCAACTATGGTAAATTATATATCAAATCGAAGCCCCGGACGTTAGCTTTCCAACGCAACTGAAACCGCGTCGTTTGGACCTCTGTAGCTAAAGTTATAGCTGTTTGAGTGCGAAGAGGTCAGGCTGGACAGCTTAGCAGTTTCTCCAACTTCTTGCATTCCTTCCACTTTTGCATGCTTCCTTTCCATCCTCCAAGCCATTCCTGCCTTATAATATCTGAAAACACTTAACACACATATCAAGGCATCTAATGGTAATAAGAGAGGATTAATAATAAGCAAATATAAGTCCAAAGAAGCATGTTTTCAATCAAAGCACATAATTAGGAAGGGAAATGTAAAACATGCAAATAGTATGAATAAGTGGGTAAAGAGTTGATAAAATCCACTCAATTGAGCACAAGATAAACTATAAAATAGTGGTTTATCAAGGAAGCAATTCAAGAAGTGCTTAGGACCGGGCCATTGGCGGATGGGATTGACGCTTACCAAGAGGTCTTGTTGGCACGTTGTGAATACGGTTTCGATTGGGATGCCATTCTTCGGGTCATTGCCATACCCAACGCGGCCTGGATCCGAGGAAGGTTGAAACCCCGGCCCAAGGCGTGGGCCCAAATCTTAGCCCATTATGTGTTTCCTAGCACCCACGGGTCACCCATCACCACCGAGCTAGCCTTATTGGTTTGGTGCGTCCTTACCGAGAAGCCGATCAACATCCCATCTATCATCTGACAAGCCATGGGGCGCATCCATGCTAAGGGAAACCTACCCTTCCCCGCTTTGGTTACCGAGCTATTTGCCGCAGCCGGTGTTTCCCGAGAGACTAAGGATCGGAGGGCCATGATCCCGGAGGATGGCATTATCATCCCGACTGGGAAGTATCTCAGGCCTCCGAAGGACACCGAGGATCTTGGCATGGCCATCTCCGCTGGCGTCTCCACTGCTACATCCGTACCACCAAAGTCAACCCATCAACGCCTTGAGGATCTCCACTAAAAGATGGATCGTTATGAATGGCGGAACCAACGCCAGTATGCTTATGTGAAGAAGCTTTTGAGTGTTGTGACTCCACCTATGGAGGAACCGGATATTTTCACGTCTATCGCAACCTCAAGTGAAGATAGCGATGATAAGGGAGATGATGGACGTTCCAGAGCTGATCGCCCATTACGCATCACTCATAGCACGGAGGACCGTGCTAAGTTTTAAGTGTGGGGAGGTCGGTCGACCGATCTCCATAGGTAACACCCGAATAAATTTTGAATCTCTTCTGTTAATTAGGATAGATTGCATGATTAGGTTTTTTTTTTTTTTTGCTTTTGACACCATTTGCATGATAGTTATTTCTTGTTAAGACTACTTGGTTAGAGTAATGATTTCTTTCCTACGGAACTAAAATTTTAGGGCAACCCTACCAATTTCGAAATTTGATTTTTTTGAAAAGTTAATGCTAAACTTGCTTGAAGAATGTAATTTGGAACATGGATTTTGAGTTGAGAACACAAGCAAGTGAGTTTTGAGCCTAATTGTGTGGCTACATCTTATAGCCACTTATCTTCCTTCTTGTGTTCATTATTCTCTCTCTATGATTGTGATCCTTAATTTGTTTGACTCTATATGTCCATTGTTGTATGTATGAATGCATATAGATGATTGAGGTCATCATTTCACTTAGCCACTCACCCCAAATAGCCTTACCTTTTAACAACCTTTGTAACCAACTTTGAGCCTACAATTAACCCACTTGTTCTTAATTTTGGCACATTACAAGCCAAAAGCGAAAAACCATGAATGCCCTTATCTGAATCTTTGATTAGCTTATGCTAGTGTGTGTGTGTCATTCAAGTGTGGAAAAACAGGGTGGGGACATTGGTTGAGGTAAGAGCATATTGTTGTTTTTGTTAAAAATATTGGAAAGTGGGTACATATTAATGTATTAACTAAATACGTAGACCATATGCAATGATAAGAAAAACAAAAGAAGAGAAAAACAACACAGTTATAAAACTTAAACTCTACGCAGAAGCCATGCATCTGAAAACAACAACACAGTATGAGGTGAGAATCGGAGGTTCTCAGCATGGTAAAGGTGCCACGCATATAATATATAAGGTCCTGGGAATGCCAGAGGCAATCCTAGAACTCCAACATACAGTTATAAAACTTAAACTCTACGCAGAAGCCATAAAAGAGGTAGGTAATCTAAAGGGTTCTAAACTTGCCTACTCTGGTCCTAACTTTAAAACCAAACAAATCCCACCTTTCCTCCGTTCCTCCAACACCATAGTGATAAACCCCGTTTTTAGGGTTTATCTTGTATAGATTTTGAGGATTTATCAATGGTCTTTCACACTTATTTCTATGAAAATGCATGATTTTGTGTTCCTTTCCCGGTTTTGCTTCATGGATGAAAACATGCTTCTTTTGCATTAAATTAGATATATTTCAA
Source organism: Arachis stenosperma (assembly GCF_014773155.1). Classification (NCBI taxonomy): domain Eukaryota; kingdom Viridiplantae; phylum Streptophyta; class Magnoliopsida; order Fabales; family Fabaceae; genus Arachis; species Arachis stenosperma. The sequence goes on from NC_080378.1 coordinate 111,107,734, forward strand.
TCCTCCTCTATCACCATTCGATGCTGTGATCCGTGTGTTAAGTGATTTCAGAAGTTATAGGGCAAGGATGGCTTAGAATAGAGGAGGGAAGCATGCATAAAGGGAAGAAACATGGAAATTGGAGCTTCGGAGTTTCGAGCAGCAACGCGAACACATGCCTTGCGCGTACGCGTGGATGCGCACCATTGAGACCAGCGCATTCATATGGCTGAGCCAGAACTCCAGGGACGCGCATGCGTGCTTTACGCTAGCGCGTGGATCACAAAAGCCCCAGGGACGCATACGCGTAATGTGCACGTACGCGTCGATGGACGCACGTGATTTTTAAAGAGAAAACATGACCAGTGATTTCAGGCAGTTACAGACCCTGTTTGGGCGAGAGTTCTGGCGGGAAAAGGCATAAGAAGACCAAGGATTGAAGGGATCTACATATTCACACATTAGACACATTTTCTAGATTTTTCTCTTAGTTAGTTACATTTTGTAGAGAGAGAAACTCCAACTTTTCTCTAGGATTTTGCTCTCTTCATCTCAATTTCTCTTGGATTTCTTTGGTGAGATCAATTGCTAATTCACTTTTACTTTGATTCAAGTTGTAGATCTACTTCTCCTATTCTCAATTAATGCTCTTTTGATTCATTCACTTTGGATCTTAGATTTATGACTTTGTTACTTTGATTTTGGTTAATGGATTGAAGAATTCCATTCAATTGATTGATTGTTGTTAATTGCTTGGATTAGATATCTTAAATTCCATTCCTTTTTCTTAATTCCATAATGTCTTCCACTATTATTCACCAATTGTTTGATAAAATGACAACCCTAGCTATGGAGTAGATTTCTCTTGCTTGGCTTAAGGGTTGAGTTGTTGGAAACACTTGAATAGTGACTATCAATTATTGATTATCAATTGAGAATTGCTAATTGATTTGTAGGGCACTAAAGCTAGGCTTCCCTAGGGTTAGACTAGGACTTGTGACTCAAGTTAGTAACTTTCACCTGACTTTCCTCCCTAATTAGAGGTTAACTAAGTGAAGCAAGGTTCAATTGTTATCACAATTGATGAAAGCTATAATGATGGAACTTCCAATACTCACTCTTGGCCAAGGCTTTTATCTTGATTGATTGTTGTTTCCTTTTGTTAGCTTGAATTCTTACACCAAACTCTCAAAACCACAAAAGACTTCCTAACCAATGATGTGCATTCTAAAGCAATTCCTAGGGAGGACGACTCGGGACTAATACTCTCGGTTATTAAATTTGGATTGTATGTTGACACAATTTCTTTGTTTGATGAGGAATTGCATGTCGGTTTAGACTATACTCACGATTGGATTTATTGCTAATTTCTATACCGGCATAAAATATCTTATCACATAGTTCAGCAGAGACAAGCAATCAAACATTAACACGCACAAGTAGGAAACAAATAGTACAAGTAACAAATACAACAAGTAGCATGGTATATACTCAATTAGGCAAATCCAGGTAATGCATAGCAAACAAACAAACAAATGCACATGATGTATGCATGTCCTTTGGTTGATGAGGCTCATCTGTCGGTTATCCAGCCAACCCGACAAGTCCGAAAACCTTAGACTATCCCCCGTCGCGCATCCCCATGAGTCTATGCATAGATTTCACATTTATTCATCATTTATACAATCATTTATTCATATTTCACTCAATGGGGGCTATCCATTCCCGGGAATTTATACGTGCCCAGTCACCCTTACGACGTAGGGTCAACAGAGTATCGAGTTTCAACCTAGAACACGTGGTGGCAAGCCACGGTTCTGTTATCCAGGAAAACTCGTATCTCAGATATCATCAATTCATAAGCCATTTAAAGTTCATAATCATTATATAATCATTCATTAAAGCCATGGAATCATAACTTCATTTAATATCCACCTATTTTTCTTATAACTCCTCATGTTTTCGCTTTTCTTCATTCCCAAGTTACCTTACTTTCCTAGCTTCAACTAGCTACTAGACTTAGTACTATACCTTATGTCCAAAAGGATGAAAATGGAGGTTTAGAAGTCAAGAATTTGGTTAAAAACACTAAAATCCAGTTTTGCAAGAAGCAGGGGACACACGTGCGCGTGAGCCACGCGTACGTATAGTAGTATGAAAAGGTAGCATGCACGCGTAATCCCTTACCATGCGTACGTGTAGGTGAGAACAGCATGTCACGCGTACGCGTGGGTCATGCGTACGCGTGGTCATGCATGTTGGCTCATCACGCGCACGCATGGGATACTCGCGCATGCGCAGTTTAAAATACCATGCCACGCGTGGGCGTGGGCTATGCGTACGCGTGGGCGTACGTTGTTAAAAAAAACACAGTTCACCCAAGAAGCTGCATAATGCCCAGAAATTTGCTTTACCCACCTACATAACACATAATCCACACCTAAACTTTCGATGCTCATAACTTTTGCTACAAAATTTCGTTTTTCACAAAATTTATACCGTTCAAAAGCTTGTAAAATCATCTTTGAGTTGAAACAAATTCGACCTCCAATCGAAATCTGAAGCTCCAGTTATGAGCCGCCGAAGTTTGGCTGAAAACCAAATTTTTCAAAAAGACTTCAAACCTCATTTCTTTTCAAAATCCATTCCCACTCAATCCAACATACCATAACCATCAATATAACTTGCCCTTAACCATAGCACAAAAATTCTTGCAACCTTAGCTCAATAACATCACACTTCAACCCAACTTTACAAGTTTTAGTCACAAACTAGCATATTACTCTACATACACATATTGTCACCATCATGAAACTCTTCAACCCTCATCACAACATTATTCATTATGTCAATACCAACAAATCCAAATAAATACCACTCAATCCCAATCATATCATTACAATGCCATAATCATATATATATATATATATATATATATATATATATATATATATAATCAACCCACATTGTCAATTGCTCAACACAAACCCAACACCTATTTATCCATCAATATCACAAAAGCTAATCATTTAACACATTCAACCATTTCAACTTATCCTATAGTTCTCTAACCTAAGTTTTCACAGAACCTTACATATTAATTGCGTGAAACCTAAACCATAGCTTGGCCGATCACCACGTTTGGTCCAAGGCAGCCACACTAGTCACACACACAGCCGCTCAAGCTTGAGAAATCAACCAAAACCAAAGCCTTTGCACCAATCTTCCACCAAGCCTCCAAATGTCCACAATTTAATTCCAATGCATATATATATATATATATATATATATATATATATATATACATATATATATACACATACTTAATTCACACCTAATACACATGTATACTTCAAATTTAGATTTTACATAATAAATTCAAGATTTGGCTAAGGTTTAGGTGATCCTTACCTCACCCACGCACACAACAACTCAAACCCGATAAGCTCCGCAAGCTAAATTGAACCTAAAATACCAAATTGGGCAAAATCTCATCAAGGGCTCAATTTCCCAAATAGAAAGGAGGTAGAGAATCTGAAATGAAATTTAGGCTTACCCGTAAAATTGATCTGATAGAAACGTAGAGCTCGACGTGCTGGACGCATGGCCACGAACGGTGCGGCGATCGGAGCTCGAACGGAAAAGTTATGGTGTTTGGAAATTGAAACAAGGGTTTCGTACCCTTCTCTTCTTCTCCCTACATCTAGCGCTGCTTCTGTTGTGTTCTTAGAGAAGAAAATGAGGTTTAGCTCATTTATATGCTGGGCCGGTTGGGCCCACGGGCCCGGTTTGGATCCGATTCAACTGGTTCGGCCCGTTCGGTCCAATCTTGGACCGATTTCTTTGAAATTGGTGTCAAATTCTCATTTTGATGATCTCTATCCTAATTTAGTATAAAATTCACATTTTTAATTTTCTTATTAAAATTTAATTTATTGACTAATTATTCGCTAATTTTACGGGATTTACATCTAGTATCAGCAGCAACAGTAGTAGTAATGGTAGTAGTCTTAATAATAGTGGTCCTTGCCTTCACTCTTGAATAGTATTTTTAGAGGGTTAGCTCTTTTATTTATTTAATAATATAGAACGGGTCCTAGTCTAGGGTGGCTCTTGTGAGCCGGGACTTGTAAGCATAATTGATAGAGTATGTACATAATATAGTAAGCAATTAAGTATGAACTTGTGTTTTGTGATGAATTAAGCCTCCGGGCGTTTCATGTATTATATGAGTATGCTATGCTAAGCTTTTCAATTTCTTGTATTAACTGCTTGATTTACACTTATTCCAATATGCGCGACTAGATACACGATTCTCGACTAGCACTACAGGCTCATATGTATACACTTAATATATGATCTAAAGTATCTAAAGTCAGCTAAATATATAGTAGCGCTTGGCTGCTAGCCTTGGTCATGACAGGCTAGAAGTTGGGTCGTTACAATCTCAAGCACACTAGAATGAGTGAAGCACTTACTTCTTTTGTGTAATTGTGACATAGTCTTTCATGCAAGTGTTTGTGTTCTAAACTGCGCGCAAACTTAGAACTCACACACTATTTTTCCGTAATGTGACACACTTATTCACTCACTTCATTTTAGTAATTTTTACCTCTTTCCAACAATATATGCTTCCTTACTTTTTCATTTACTTGTCTTCTTATCTTGTTTTCTATTTTTAGGATAAGTCACCATAAGCGAAAAGGGAAGCAGAGAAAAGAACACGCAGCAGCCGGTTGATCCACCAGCTGAAGGTGGCAATCCGAAAAGTCCCCGTACCCCCTTGCTCATCTTTGAATGTTGATGAGCGGATAATTTATACGCTTTTTGGCATTATTTTTAGTATGTTTTTAGTATATTTTAGTTAGTTTTTATTATATTTTTATTAGTTTTTAGTTAAAATTCACTTTTCTGGACTTTACTATGAGTTTGTGTATTTTTCTATGATTTCAGGTATTTTCTGGCTAAAATTGAGGGTCCTGAGCAAAAATCTGATTCAGAGGCTGAAAAGGACTGCAGATGCTGTTGGATTCTGACCTTCCTGCACTCGAAGTGGATTTTCTGGAGCTACAGAAGCTCAATTAGAGCGCTCTCAACGGCGTTGGAAAGTAGATATCCTGGGCTTTCCAGCAACGTATAATAGTCCATACTTTGCTCGAGATTTGATGGCTCAAACCGGCGTTGCAAATCAGCTTCAGAATTTCCACCGTTTAACGCCGGAACTGGCATAAAAATTGGAGTTAAACGCCCAAACTGGCATAAAAGCTGGCGTTTAACTCCAGAAAAAGTCTCTACACATGAAAGCTTCAATGCTCAGCCCAAGCACACACTAAGCGGACCCCAGAAGTGGATTTTTACGTCATTTACTCATTTATGTATACCCTAGGTTACTAGTTCACTATTAATAGGATCTTTTGACATTGTATCTACATCTCATGACACTTTACACGTTTCTCATTGTATCTTCTACAGCATGAGTCTCTAAACTCCATGGTTGGGGGTGAGGAGCTCTGCTGTGTCTTGATGGATTAATGCAATTACTACTGTTTTTCATTCAATCATACTTGCTTCCATTCTAAGATATCACTTGTTCTTAAACCTGATGAATGTGATGATCCGTGACACTCATCATCATTCTCAACTATGAACATGTGCCTGACAACCACCTCCGTTCTACCTTAAATTTAGTAGATATCTCTTGGATTCCTTAATCAGAATCTTCGTGGTATAAGCTAGAATTGATGGCGGCATTCAAGAGAATCCGGAAGGTCTAAACCTTGTCTGTGGTATTCTGAGTAGGATTCAAGGATTGAATGACTGTGACGAGCTTCAAACTCCTGAGGGCTGGGCGTTAGTGACAGACGCAAAAGAATCACTGGATTCTATTCCAACCCGATTGAGAAACGACAGATGATTAGTCGTGCTGTGACAGAACGCGTTGAACATTTTCACTGAGAGGATGGGAGGTAGCCATTGACAACGGTGAAACCCTACATACAGCTTGCCATGGAAGGAGCCTTGCGTGTTTGAAGAAGAAGACAGTAGGAAAGCAGAGGTTCAGAAGACAGAGCATTTCCAAAACCTCAACCTGTTCCCCATTACTGCAAAACAAGTACTTATTTCATGTTCTTTTGCTTTTTACAATCAACCCTAATAATTATTGATATCCTGACTAAGAGTTACAAGATAACCATAGCTTGCTTCAAGCCGACAATCTCCGTGGGATCGACCTTTACTCACGTAAGGTATTACTTGGACGACCCAGTGCACTTGCTGGTTAGTTGTGCGGGATTGCAAAAGTGTGATTGTAATTTCGTGCACCAAGTTTTTGGCGCCGTTGCCGGAGATTGTTCGAGTTTGGACAACTAACGGTCTATCTTGTTACTTAGATTAGGACTGTTTTATTTTTGTTAGTTTAGAGTCTTTTATTTGAGTTTAGTTTCATATTTTAAGTTTGGTGTCAATTGCATGCTTTTGTTTTCTTTTAATTTTTCGAATTTGCATGTTCTTAGTCCTTTCTTATTCTTTAAAAATTCTAAGTTTGGTGTCTTCTTTATGTTTTTCCTTTAAAATTTTCGAAAATTTGTGTTTGATTTTCTAAAAATTTTAAGTTTGGTGTCATTTTGTTGTTTTTCTCTTTCCTCATTTCAAAAATCAAATCTTTTTCAAAATAATTTTCAATCATATATTTTCAATTGCTAATTCCAAATCTTTTTAATTAACTAGTTGATTTAGTTCTCAATTTGCTTTGATCTTATTTTCTTTTAGTTTTCGAAATTTGATCTTATTTTCCATTTGTTTTATTTTATTATTTTCGGTCAAATCAAAAAAAAAAAAGAATTTACTTTATTTGTGAATTCATATCATATTCCCTTTCTCCATCATGGACCTAAGTGGAATTGAACAGTCCAGAAGGACTCTGGGGTCATATGCTAACCCCATTACAGCTGCATATGGGAGTAGCATCTGTATACCTCCCATTAAAGCAAGCAGTTTTGAGCTAAATCCTCAACTCATTATCATGGTACAGCAAAATTGCCAGTATTTCGGTCTTCCACAAGAAGAACCTACTGAGTTTCAGGCACAATTCTTACAACTTGCTGACACAGTACGTGATAAAGAGGTGGATCAGGATGTCTACAGATTATTACTGTTTCCATTTGCTGTAAAAGATCAAGCTAAGAGGTGGTTGAATAACCAACCTACAGCAAGCATAAAGACATGGAAACAGTTATCAGACAAATTCCTGAATCAATTTTACCCTCCAAAAAGGATGACACAGCTAAGGCTGGACATCCAAGGCTTTAAACAAGAGGATAATGAATCCCTTTATAATGCCTGGGAGAGGTATAGAGGTATGCTAAGAAAATGCCCCTCTGAAATGTTTTCAGAGTGTGTACAGTTAGACATCTTCTACTATGGGCTTACAGAAAAAGCTCAGATGTCTCTAGACCACTCAGCAGGTGGATCTATACATATGAGGAAGACGATTGAGGAGGCTCAAGAGCTTATAGATACTGTTGCTAGAAATCAACATTTGTACTCTAGCAATGAGTTCTCCACAAAAGAAGAAGTTATGGCAGTAGCCACTAATCCTAATCCTCAAGAACAGATGATTGAGCTTAATCAGCAATTACACCTGATGACAAAACAGTTAGCAGAATTTAAAGAGATGCTCCAAGAAACTAAAATTGCTAACAAGAACATAGAATCACAGTTGAATCAGGCAAAACAGCAGCTATCTAAACAGATAACAGAAGAATGCCAAGCAGTTCAACTGAGGAGTGGGAAGACATTGAATAACACTGCTCAAAGTAGCAAAAAGCCAATAAAGGAACAATTGACAAAGGATAGCCAAACCACTATCCAAAATCCCTCTGAGGATAGTAAGAGCCCAGAGAGGAATACTCTTGGCGTTCAAACGCCAGAAAAGGGGGGAAAACTGGCGTTAAACGCCCATTCCCTGCCCAGTTCTGGCGTTCAAACGCCAGAAAAGGGGGAAAAGTTGGCGTTAAACGCCCATTTTTCACCCAATCCTGGTGTTCAAACTCCAATGGGGAATCAGACACCTGAGAGTGCTGATAGTAACCCCTCTAAAAAGGCTTCTCCAACCACTTCTGTAAGGAATAAACCTGCAGCAACTAAGGTTGAATAATATAAAGCCAAGATGCTTTATCCTCAGAAACTCCGCCAAGCGGAGCAGGATAAGCAATTTGCCCGCTTTGCAGACTACCTAAGGACTCTTGAAATAAAGATTCCGTTTGCAGAGGCACTTGAGCAAATACCTTCTTATGCTAAGTTCATGAAAGAGATCTTAAGTCATAAGAAAGATTGGAGAGAAACTGAAAAAGTATTTCTCACTGAAGAATGCAGTGCAGTCATTCTGAAAAGCTTACCAGAAAAGCTTCAAGATCCAGGAAGCTTTATGATACCATGCACATTAGAAAGTGTTTGCACCAAGACAGCCCTGTGTGGCCTTGGAGCAAGCATCAATCTAATACCTGCATCCACTATCAGAAAGCTTAGGTTGACTGAAGAAGTCAAACCAACCCGGATATGCCTCCAACTTGCTGATGGCTCCATTAAATATCCATCAGGCATAATTGAGGACATGATTGTCAAGGTTGGGCCATTCGCCTTTCCAACTGACTTTGTAGTACTGGAAATGGAGGAGCACAAGAGTGAAACTCTCATTCTAGGAAGACCTTTCCTAGCAACTGGACGAACTCTCATTGATGTACAAAAAGGGGAAGTAACCCTGAGAGTCAATGAGGATGAGTTCAAGTTGAGTGCTGTAAAAGCTATGCAGCATCTAGACACATCAAATGACTGCATCGGCGCTGACATTATTGACTCTTTGGTGGAAGAGATCAATATGACTGAGAGTCTCGAATCAGAGCAAGAGGACATCTTTAAAGATGTTCAGCCTGATTTGGAGGAATCAGAGAGAATAATAGAACCTCTGAAAATCCCTCAGGAAGAGGAGAAACCTCCCAAACCCGAGCTCAAACCATTACCACCATCCCTGAAATATGCATTTCTGGGAGAAGGTGATACCTTTCCTGTAATCATAAGCTCTGCTTTAAATCCACAGGAAGAGGAAGCACTGATTCAAGTGCTAAGGACACACAAAACAGCTCTTGGGTGGTCCATAAGTGATCTTAAGGGCATTAGCCCAGCAAGATGCATGCACAAGATCCTATTGGAGGATAATGCCAAACCAGTGGTCCAACCACAAAGGCGGCTAAATCCAGCCATGAAGGAGGTGGTGCAGAAAGAGGTCACTAAATTACTAGAGGCTGGGATTATTTATCCTATTTCTGATAGCCCCTGGGTGAGCCCTGTCCAAGTTGTCCCCAAGAAGGGAGGCATGACAGTAGTTCATAATGAAAAAAATGAACTGGTTCCTACAAGAACAGTCACAGGGTGGCGTATGTGTATTGACTACAGAAGGCTCAATACAACCACTAGAAAGGATCATTTTCCTTTACCATTCATAGACCAAATGCTAGAAAGACTAGCTGGTCATGATTATTACTGCTTTTTGGATGGCTATTCAGGTTACAACCAAATTGCAGTAGATCCTCAAGACCAAGAGAAAACAGCATTTACTTGCCCTTCTGGCGTGTTTGCCTAAAGGAGGATGCATTTTGGTCTGTGTAATGCTCCTGCAACCTTTCAGAGATGCATGCTGGTGGACGAAATTGTGATCAACAATATTGGCTCTTGGGCATGTACACAAAAACTATTGTGACTCTTGTTCATTCAAAATCCCTATTATGGCACTGGTTGAATTCACAACTCCGTTCAACTAACCAGCAAGTGTACTGGGGAATATGTTGGAGTTTTGGAGATGCTTTGTCCTTTGACTTCAACTCTTCCTTGAGATCCTCTTCTCACACGCAGGTTCCTTCCATGGCAAGCTCTCTGTAGGGTGTCACCGTTGTCAGTGGCTACTTCCCATCCTCGCAGTGAAAGCTAATGCTCACGCACTCTGTCACAGTACGGCCAATCACCGGTTGGTTCCCGCTTCCTACTAGAATAGAATCCCTCTTTTGCGTCTGTCACTAACGCCCAGCAGGTTGCAAGTTTGAAGCACGTCACAGTCATTCAATCCCGGAATCCTACTCGGAATACCACAGACAAGGTTTAGACTTTCCGGATTCTCATGAATGCCGCCATCAATCCAGCTTATACCACGAAGATTCTGTTGGGGAATCTAAGAGATATTCATTCAGTCTGATGTAGAACGGAGGTGGTTGTCAGGCACACGTTCATGGATTGAGGAAGGTGATGAGTGTCACGGATCATCACCTTCTTCACAATTAAGCGCGAATAAACATCTTAGATAAGAACAAGCGTGTTTGAATGGAAAACAAAGGAATTGTATTAAATCATCGAGACGCTGCAGAGCTCCTCACCCCCAACAATGGAGTTTAGAGACTCATGCCGTCAAAAGTATGTAATTCAGATCTGAAAATGTCATGAGGTACAAGATAAGTCTGTAAAAGTTGTTTAAATAGTAAACTAGTAACCTAGGTTTACAGAAAAATGAATAAACTAAGATAATTGGTGCAGAAATCCACTTCTGGGGCCCACTTGGTGTGTGCTGGGGCTGAGACTAAAGCTTTCCACGTGTAAAGGCCTTTCTTGGCGTCAAACTCTAGGTTTTGACGTGTTTTGGGCGTTCAACTCCGGATCATGACGTTTTTCTGGCGTTTAACTCCAGACAGCAGCATGTACTTGGCGTTCAACGCCAAGTTACGTCGTCTATCCTTGCGCAAAGTATGGACTATTATATATTGCTGCAGGTTTATTACCTACAGAAGTGGGTTGGGAAGCCTTTTTAGAAGGGTTGTTATCAGCACTTGTATGTGACTGATTCCCCACTGGTATTTGAATGCCAGTGGTGGGAGCTGGAGTGGCGTTAGACGCCCCTTCCTTGTTTGTTACTGGCGTTTGAACGCCAGCTTTGTCCCTTTCTGGGCTCGGACTGTCTTCAGGAGGATTTTGAGTATCCACTTGTTCATTTCTTGGTTTCCTGCTGCTTTGAAGTGAGGTATTTAATGTTTTCCCACTTCTTAATTGAACTGCTTGACATTCTTCTGTTATTTGTCTTGACAGTTGTTTTTCTGTCTGCTTTAATTGTACTTCCATGTTCCTGTTAGCCATTCTTGTTTCCTGTAATATTTCCTTGAATTCGGCTAGCTGTTGAGTTAGAAAGTCCAATTGCTGATTGAATTCATTAGCCTGATCCACTGGACTGAGTTCTGCAGTTACTGTTTTAGCTTCTTCTTTCATGAAAGATTCATTGCTTAAGTACAGATGATGATTTCTGGCAACTGTATCAATAAGCTCTTGAGCCTCTTCAATTGTTTTTCTCATATGTATAGATCCACCAGCTGAATGGTCTAGAGAAATCTGAGCTTTTTCTGTAAGCCCATAGTAGAAGATGTCTAATTGCACCCATTCCGAAAACATTTCAGAGGGGCATTTTCTTAGCAACTCTCTGTATCTCTCCCAGGCATCATAAAGAGATTCATTATCTCCTTGTTTGAAGCCTTGGATGCTTAGCCTTAGCTGTGTCATCCTTTTTGGAGGGAAATAGTGATTCAGGAATTTTTCTGACAGCTGTTTCCATGTTTTTATGCTGTTCTTAGGCTGGTTATTTAACCATCTCTTAGCCTGATCTTTTACAGAAAATGGAAACAGTAATAGTCTGTAGACATCCTGATCTATTTCCTTATCATGTACTGTATCAGCAATTTGCAGAAATTGTGCCAGAAACTCTGTAGGTTCTTCATGAGGAAGACCAGAATACTGGCAGTTTTGCTGCACCATGATAATGAGCTGAGGATTCAGCTCAAAGCTACTAACTCCAATGGAGGGTATACAAATACTGCTCCCATATGAAGCAGTAGTGGGGTTAGCATATGACCCCAGGGTCCTCTTGTCTTGTCCATTCATACTTACTTTAGAATTGGAATACAAGAGATAATTTATATGTTGATTTAGAAAAATGGAATAAGTAAAACAAAATATATAAAAAGAAAATATGATAATAATAAAAAAATTTTTTTTTTTATTTATTTATTTATTTTTTTTTTGAATTAAAAATAAAATGAACGAAATAAATAAAAGAAATTAGAAATATTTTGAAATTGAAATTTGAATTTTTATAAAAGATTTTCGAAAAAAAAATAGTTCAAAATTAGTTAGAAAAATAAAAATTTTTGAATTTTGAATTTTATGATGAAAGAGAGAAACACACAAAAGACACAAGACTTAAAATTTTTAGATCTAATGCTCCTTATTTTCGAAAATTATTGGAGGGGAAACACCAAGGAACACCAAACTTAAAAAATTTTAAGATCAAGACACAAGAAAAACTCAAGAACACCTTGAAGATTCACAAGAACACCAAGAACACAAGGAAGAACACCAAACTTAAAATTTTTAGAAAACTTTAATAAAATTTTCGAAATTATGAAAAGATTAACAAGAAAACACCAAACTTAAAGTTTGGCACAAGATTAAATCAAGAAAAATTATTTTTGAAAAAGATTTTCAAAAGTACTGGTGCTCCCTCATCAAGAATATAAACCAATGCTTTAGCCAATTGGGAATAAATATGACACTTGGTGCAGATGTTCTAATTAGTGCTTTAAAAGGAACACAAGTGAAACAAGAAAAGACACAAAGTAAGAAAAACTCAAGATCAAACAAGAAAAATAAGCAAGAACAACTTGAAGATTAATGAAGAACAAAGATCACAAGTCGAAAATTTTAAAGAAAAATATGAGATATGCAATTGACACCAAACTTAGAACAAGACACTAACTCACGAAAATTAGCAATTAATTAAAAGAAAAATAATAAATTTTGAAAAGAAATTTTTTGAAAAGAAACTATCCTATCAATATTGATTTAATGACTCTATAATAAAAAATAAGGATAAAAATAAAAATAAATTATTCCTAATCTAAGAAATAAAATAAGCCTTCAATTGTCCAAACTCAATAATCCCCGGCAACGGCGCCAAAAACTTGGTGGACGAAATTGTGATCAACAATATTGGCTCTTGGGCATGTACACAAAAACTATTGTGACTCTTGTTCATTCAAAATCCCTATTATGGCACTGGTTGAATTCACAACTCCGTTCAACTAACCAGCAAGTGTACTGGGGAATATGTTGGAGTTTTGGAGATGCTTTGTCCTTTGACTTCAACTCTTCCTTGAGATCCTCTTCTCACACGCAGGTTCCTTCCATGGCAAGCTCTCTGTAGGGTGTCACCGTTGTCAGTGGCTACTTCCCATCCTCGCAGTGAAAGCTAATGCTCACGCACTCTGTCACAGTACGGCCAATCACCGGTTGGTTCCCGCTTCCTACTGGAATAGAATCCCTCTTTTGCGTCTGTCACTAACGCCCAGCAGGTTGCAAGTTTGAAGCACGTCACAGTCATTCAATCCCGGAATCCTACTCGGAATACCACAGACAAGGTTTAGACTTTCCGGATTCTCATGAATGCCGCCATCAATCCAGCTTATACCACGAAGATTCTGTTGGGGAATCTAAGAGATATTCATTCAGTCTGATGTAGAATGGAGGTGGTTGTCAGGCACACGTTCATGGATTGAGGAAGGTGATGAGTGTCACGGATCATCACCTTCTTCACAATTAAGCGCGAATAAACATCTTAGATAAGAACAAGCGTGTTTGAATGGAAAACAAAGGAATTGTATTAAATCATCGAGACGCTGCAGAGCTCCTCACCCCCAACAATGGAGTTTAGAGACTCATGCCGTCAAAAGTATGTAATTCAGATCTGAAAATGTCATGAGGTACAAGATAAGTCTGTAAAAGTTGTTTAAATAGTAAACTAGTAACCTAGGTTTACAGAAAAATGAATAAACTAAGATAATTGGTGCAGAAATCCACTTCTGGGGCCCACTTGGTGTGTGCTGGGGCTGAGACTAAAGCTTTCCACGTGTAAAGGCCTTTCTTGGCGTCAAACTCTAGGTTTTGACGTGTTTTGGGCGTTCAACTTCGGATCATGACGTTTTTCTGGCGTTTAACTCCAGACAGCAGCATGTACTTGGCGTTCAACGCCAAGTTACGTCGTCTATCCTTGCGCAAAGTATGGACTATTATATATTGCGGGAAAGCCCTGGATGTCTACTTTCCAACGCCGTTGAGAGCGCGCCAATTAGACTCCTGTAGCTCCAGAAAATCCATTTCGAGTGCAGGGAGGTCAGGATCCAACAGCATCAGCAGTCCTTTTTCAGCCTAAGTCAGATTTTTGCTCAACTCCCTCAATTTCAGCCAGAAAATACCTGAAATCACAGAAAAATACACACACTCATAGTAAAGTCTAGAAATATGATTTTTGCCTAAAAACTAATATTATTCTACTAAAAACTAACTGAAACATGCTAAAATCTACATGAAATTACTCCCAAAAAGCGTATAAAATATCCGCTCATCACATGCTATCCATCTTCTCTGATATGGTGGAGAAATTCCTGGAAGTCTTCATAGATGACTTCTCAGTATATGGAGACTCATTCAGCTCCTGTCTTAACCACCTAGCACTTGTCCTGAAAAGGTGCTAAGAGACTAACCTGGTTTTAAACTGGGAGAAATGTCACTTTATGGTGACTGAAGGAATTGTCCTTGGGCACAAAATTTCAAGCAAGGGAATAGAGGTGGATAAGGCAAAGGTAGAGGTAATTGAAAAATTACCACCACCTACCGATGTTAAGGCAATCAGAAGCTTTCTGGGGCATGCAGGATTCTACAGAAGGTTTATAAAGGATTTTTCGAAAATTGCAAAACCTCTGAGCAACCTGCTAGCTGCTAACACACCATTTGTATTTGACACACAGTGTCTGCAGGCATTTGAGACCCTGAAAGCTAAGCTGGTCACAGCACCAGTCATCTTTGCACCAGACTGGACATTGCCATTCGAACTAATGTGTGATGCTAGTGACCATGCCATTGGTACAGTGTTGGGACAGAGGCATAACAAGCTTTTGCATGTCATTTATTATGCCAGCCTGTTCTAAATGATGCACATAAGAATTACACAACCACAGAAAAAGAGTTACTTGCAGTGGTCTATGCCATTGACAAGTTTAGATCCTATCTAGTATGATCAAAGGTGATTGTGTACACTGACCATGCTGCTCTTAAGTACTTACTCACAAAGCAGGATTCAAAACCCAGGCTCATAAGATGGGTGTTGCTTCTGCAAGAGTTTGATATAGAAATAAGAGACAGAAAAGGGATAGAGAACCAAGTAGCTGATCATCTGTCCCGAATAGAACCAGTAGCTGGGGCGTCCCTCCCTTCTACTGAGATCTCTGAGACTTTCCCAGATGAGCAACTCTTTGCCATTCAGGAAGCTCCATGGTTTGCAGATATTGCAAATTACAAAGCTGTGAGGTTCATACCCTAGGAGTACAGCAGGGTGCAAAGAAAGAAATTAATTTCAGATGCCAAGTACTACCTATGGGATGAGCCATATCTCTTTAAGAGATGTGCAGACGGAATAATCCGCAGATGTGTACCCAGAGAGGAAGCACAAAGGATCCTATGGCACTGCCATGAATCACAGTATGGGGGACATTTTGGAAGTGAGCGAACAGCCACTAAGGTCCTCCAATGTGGCTTCTACTGGCCTACTCTCTATAGAGATGCCTGAGAGTTTATGTGTAACTGTGACAGCTGCCAAAGAGCTGGTAACTTACCTCACGGATACGCCATGCCTCAACAAGGGATGTTAGAGATTGAATTGTTTGATGTATGGGGGATTGACTTCATGGGTCCGTTCCCACCATCATACTCAAATACTTACATTCTGGTGGCAGTGGACTATGTATCTAAGTGGGTAGAAGCAATTGCTACACCCACTAATGATACTAAGACCGTGTTGAAATTCCTCCAGAAACACATCTTCAGCAGATTTGGTGTTTCCAGAGTCCTAATCAGTGATGGGGGTACTCATTTCTGCAATAAACAGCTATACTCTGCTATGGTCCGGTATGGAATTAGCCACAAAGTGGCAACCCCGTATCATCCACAGACAAATGGGCAAGCTGAAGTCTCTAACAGAGAGCTAAAAAGAATCCTAGAACGGACTGTAATTGCCCGTAGAAAGGATTGGGCAAAGAGCTTGGATGATGCTCTGTGGGCATACAGAACAGCATTCAAGACTCCAATAGGAACCTCTCCATACCAACTTGTGTATGGCAAGGCCTGTCATCTGCCCGTGGAACTGGAACATAAAGCCTACTGGGCAACCAGATTCCTAAACCTGGATGCTAAGTTAGCTGGTGAAAAAAGATTGCTCCAGCTAAATGAGCTAGATGAATTTAGACTCAGTGCCTTTGAAAATGCAAAGATTTATAAGGAAAAGGCAATGAAGTGGCATGACAAGAAGTTGTCATCCAGAGTCTTTGAGCCAGGACAAAAAGTTCTGCTCTTCAACTCTAGGCTCAGATTGTTCCCAGGAAAACTTAAATCCCGGTGGAGGGGTCCGTATGTGATTACAGGAGTGTCACCATATGGATATGTTGAGCTTCAGGATATTGATTCTGACAAAAAGTTCATTATTAATGGACAGAGGATCAAGCATTATCTTGAAAGCAATTTTGAGCAAGAATGCTCAAAACTGAGGCTTGAATGATCCTCAATGAAGGTCCAGCTAAAGACAATAAAGAAGCGCTTGTTGGGAGGCAACCCAGTCATTAGCAGGTTATCTGTTTTGTTTAATCAAAGTTTGATATATATTCTCAAAGGGCAAATATCAAAATTGAAGGAATTCACAGAGTTACAGAAGGATTCAGTGCAAAAAGCAGAGAAAAAGAGCTTGCTGGCGAAAAAATGCCAGTAAAGGGTACTTTGGGCGTTAAACGCCAGAATGGGCACCATTCTGGGCGTTTAACGCCAGTAAAGGTGCCATTTTGGGTGTTAAACGCCATAATGGGCACCATTCTGGGCGTTTAACGCCAGGTGTGCAGCATCCTGGGCGTTTAGCAAAATGCCCAGTGATAAAGGGAATTCTGGCGTTTAACGCCAGCCAGGGTACCTGGCTGGGCGTTAAACGCCCACAATGGCCAGCATTTGGGCGTTAAACGCCAGAATGGATACCATTCTGGGCGTTTAACGCCAGAAAGGTGGGGGACAGAGATTTCGCTTTCTAATCAAAATTTTTTTCAAACTTTCCTGTTTTGATCCATAATTTTCTACATAAACACATTTCAAACTTTCATCATTCACCTTCAAATTTTCAAAAATTAAAATCATTCTTCAAATCTCTTTCAAATCCTTCCCAAATCTTCTTCAAAAACTCAAATATTTCTCAAATTCTTTCCATATCTTCTTAAATCTCCTTCAAAATTTTCGAAATCTCTCCCCCTCCCTTATAAATACACGTTCGGCCACCCCTTTCTCCCCACCATTCGAATTTGCTCTCCTCCTCTCCCCCCTCTTTCCTTTCTTTTGCTTGAGGGCAAGCAAACCTCTAAGTTTGGTGTGCTTTTCCGTGATCACTAAGCCAAGATTCATTAAGATGATGGCTCCTAAGGGAAAACAAACCAATTTAAGAGGCAAGAAAGAGAATAATCCAAAGAGTCTTTGGAATCAAGAGAAGTTCTTAACCAAAGAACATGAAGACCATTATCACAAAATAATGGGTCTGAGGTCAGTGATCCCGGAAGTTAAATTCGATCTAAAAGAAGATGAATATCCAGGGATCCAAGAGCAAATTCGAAACAGAGGATGGGAAGTTCTAACCAATCCTGAGATAAAGGTTGGAAGAAATATGGTTCAGGAATTCTACTCAAATCTGTGGCTGACAGATAAGCAGAGAATGACTGAAACTGCTTTCCATACTTACAGAACCATGGTCAGAGGGAAAGTTATCTACTTCCATCTGGACAAAATAAGAGAGGTCTTCAAATTGCCTCAACTGCAAGATGATCCTGAATCCTTTAATAGGAGAATGGTGAGAGCAGATAAGGGGTTGGATCAAGTTCTAGAGGACATTTGCCTCCCTGGAACTAAGTGGATAACCAATTCAAAAGGTGTCCCAAACCAACTCAAGAGGGGAGACCTCAAACCAATTGCAAGAGGCTGGCTAGACTTTATTGGGCGTTCCATATTGCCCACTAGCAACCGTTCTGAGGTCACTATCAAGAGAGCAGTGATGATTCATTGCATTATGCTTGGAAGAGAAGTAGAGGTTCATCATCTGATTGCTTGTGAGATCTACACAATTGCAAACAAGAATTCCACTGAAGCCAAACTGGCTTACCCAAGCTTGATCTCCTTGCTCTGTAAAGAGGCTGGGGTGAAGATGGGAGTAGATGAATTCATACCAATTGAACATCCAATCACCAAGAAGTCAATGGAAGGACAAATGCAAGACAACTCTATCAAAAAGAGGGCGCAGGAGTTCCTCCCTGAATTTCCTGAAATTGACTACTGGACCAGCCTAGAAGCATCTATCACCAAGTTGCAAGAAACTATGGAACAACTTAAGGAAGAACAGCAGAATCAGAACTGCATGCTCTGCAAATTGCTGAAGAAATAAGAGAAGCAGGGGCGTGAACTTCAAGAGTTGAAACGCCAAAAGCTCTCCCCTCAAGTTGAGGGAGCATCCACTTCTCAAAATCAAGGTTGTTGAGTCCTAACTCTGTGATAACCTCTATCATTAGGAGCCTATTTAAATTCTTGTTTTCTATTACTATTAGTCTTATCTTATATCTATTTTTGAGTCTTGTTCTTAATTCATGATTAATAAAATTTAAGGTTCATGTCTTAAAGCTATGAATGTCCTATGAATCCATCACCTCTCTTAAATGAAAAATGCTTTAATCACAAAAGAACAAGAAGTACAGGATTTCGAATTCATCTTTGAAACTAGTTGAATTAGTTTGATGTGGTGACAATACTTTTTGTTTTCTGAATGAATGCTTGAACAGTGCATATGTCTTTTGAATTTGTTGTTTTAAGAATGTTAAAATTGTTGGCTCTTGAAAGAATGATGGAAAAGAAGAACTGTTATTAAGGATCTGAAAAATCATCAAATTGATTCTTGAAGCAAGAAAAAGTAGTGAATACAAAATTAAAAAAATAAATAAAATAAAATAAAATAATAAATAAATAATAAAGTTGTGATCCAAGGCAAAAAGAGTGTGCTTAAGAACCCTGGACACCTCTAATTGGGGACTCTAGCAAAGCTGAGTCACAATCTGAAAAGGTTCACCCAAGTATGTGTCTATGGCATGTATGTATCCAGTGGTAATACTGGAAGACAGAGTGCTTTGGGCCACAGCCAAGACTCACAAAGTAGCTATGTTCAAGAATCATCATACTTAACTAGGAGAATCAATAACACTATCTGAGTTCTGAGTTCCTATGGATGCCAATCATTCTAAACTTCAAAGGATAAAGTGAGATGCCAAAACTGTTCAGAAGCAAAAAGCTACTAGTCCCGCTCATCTAATTGGAGCTAAGTTTCTTTGATATTTTGGAGTCTATAGTATATTCTCTTCTTTTTATTCTATTTTGATTTTTAGTTGCTTGGGGACAAGCAACAATTTAAGTTTGGTGTTGTGATGAGCGGATAATTTATACGCTTTTTGGCATTGTTTTTAGTATGTTTTTAGTATATTTTAGTTAGTTTTTATTATATTTTTATTAGTTTTTAGTTAAAATTCACTTTTCTGGACTTTACTATGAGTTTGTGTGTTTTTCTGTGATTTCAGGTATTTTTTGGCTGAAATTGAGGGTCCTGAGCAAAAATCTGATTCAGAGGCTGAAAAGGACTGCAGATACTGTTGGATTCTGACCTCCCTGCACTCGAAGTGGATTTTCTGGAGCTACAAAAGCCCAATTGACGTGCTCTCAACGGCGTTGGAAAGTAGACATCCTGGGCTTTCCAGCAATGTATAATAGTTTATACCTTGCCCGAGATTTGATGGCCCAAACCGGCGTTGCAAATCAGCTTCAGAATTCCCAGCGTTTAACGCCGGAACTGGCATAAAAATTGGAGTTAAACGCCCAAACAGGCATAAAAGCTGGCGTTTAAATCCAGAAAAAGTCTCTACACATGAAAGCTTCAATGCTCAGCCCAAGCACACACTAAGCGGACCCCGAAAGTGGATTTTTACGTCATTTACTCATTTATGTATACCCTAGGTTACTAGTTCACTATTAATAGGATCTTTTGACATTGTATCTACACCTCATGACACTTTACACGTTTCTCATTGTATCTTCTACAGCATGAGTCTCTAAACCCCATGGTTGGGGGTGAGGAGCTCTGCTGTGTCTTGATGGATTAATGCAATTACTACTGTTTTTCATTCAATCATGCTTGCTTCCATTCTAAGATATCATTTGTTCTTAAACCTGATGAATGTGATGATCCGTGACACTCATCATCATTCTCAACTATGAACGTGTGCCTGACAACCACCTCCGTTCTACCTTAGATTTAGTAGATATCTCTTGGATTCCTTAATCAGAATCTTTGTGGTATAAGCTAGAATTGATGGCGGCATTCAAGAGAATCCGGAAGGTCTAAACCTTGTCTGTGGTATTCTGAGTAGGATTCAAGGATTGAATGACTGTAACGAGCTTCAAACTCCTGAGGGCTGGGCGTTAGTGACAGACGCAAAAGAATCACTGGATTCTATTCCAACCCGATTGAGAACCGACAGATGATTAGCCGTGATGTGACAGAGCGCGTTGAACATTTTCACTGAGAGGATGGGAGGTAGCCATTGACAACGGTGAAACCCTACATACAGCTTGCCATGGAAGGAGCCTTGCGTGTTTGAAGAAGAGGACAGTAGGAAAGCAGAGGTTCAGAAGACAGAGCATCTCCAAAACCTCAACCTGTTCCCCATTACTGCAAAAAAAAGTACTTATTTCATGTTCTTTTGCTTTTTACAATCAACCCTGATAATTATTGATATCCTGACTAAGAGTTACAAGATAACCATAGCTTGCTTCAAGCCGACAATCTTCGTGGGATCGACCCTTACTCACGTAAGGTATTACTTGGACGACCCAGTGCACTTGCTGGTTAGTTGTGCGGGATTGCAAAACTGTGATTGTAATTTCGTGCACCAAATGTACCGAGGACGATACAAACTTTCAAGTGTGGGGAGGTCGTCCGACCGATCGGTGATTTTTGGGTGACAAACTCTAATCCTAACACTTTCCCATTTCATTTATTTTTCATCTATTACTAGGACTTTTAGAATTTTTAGTTGCATTTTTTTTGGTATTGCATATATATAATAAGCTTAGTCAAAATAATAAAATTTTCCAAGAAAAATCCTCTTATATAGGGCATTGACATCCCAATTGATTTGAGTTGATATATTCTTCATAAAACTTACTTGAATTATATATTGTGGAACATGTTTTTGAGCTAAGAACATACAACCTTGTGAGTTTTGAGCCTAATTGTGTGGTTGCATCATATAACCACTATTTCCATTCTTGTGTGTATTATTCTCTTTCTATGATTGTAATCTTTGATTTGTTTGATTCTTTATGTCCATTATTTTGTGTATGAATGTATTTATATGATTGAGGCTGGTGCACGAAATTGTGATCACTACAACTTCGCACAACTAACCAGCAAGTGCACTGGGTCGTCCAAGTAATAAACCTTACGCGAGTAAGGGTCGATCCCACGGAGATTGTTGGTATGAAGCAAGCTATGGTCACCTTGTAAATCTCAGTCAGGCAGACTCAAATGGGTATAGTGATAAACGAATAAAGCATAAAGATAGGGATAGAGATACTTATGTATATCATTGGTGAGAGCTTCAGATAAGCGAATGAAGATGCCTTCCCTTCCGTCTCTCTGCTTTCCTACAGTCTTCATCCAATCCTTCTTACTCCTTTCCATGGCAAGCTCATGTAGGGTTTCACCGTTGTCAGTGGCTACCTCCCATCCTCTCAGTGAAAATGTTCCTATGCTCTGTCACAGCATGGCTAATCAGCTGTCGGTTCTCGGTCAGGCCAGAATAAAATCCATCGATTCTTTTGCGTCTGTCACTAACGCCCCGCCTGCTAGGAGTTTGAAGCACGTCACAGTCATTCAATCATTGAATCCTACTCAGAATACCACAGACAAGGTTAGACCTTCCGGATTCTCTTGAATGCTGCCATCAGTTCTCGCCTATACCACGAAGACTTTGATCTCACGGAATGGCTGGCTCGTTTGTCAGGCGAGCACTCGGTTGTCAGGCGATCAACCATACATCGTGTATCAGGAATCCAAGAGATATTCACTAAGCCTCGTATGCTTGTAGAAAAAGAGTGGTTGTCAGTCACTTTGTTCATAAGTGAGAATGATGATGAGTGTCACGGATCATCACATTCATCAAGTTGAAGAACAGGTGATATCTTGGAACAAGAACAAGCAGAATTGAATAGAAGAACAATAGTAATTGCATTAATACTCGAGGTACAGCAGAGCTCCACACCTTAATCTATGGTGTGTAGAAACTCCACCGTTGAAAATACATAAGAACAAGGTCTAGGCATGGCCGTGAGGCCAGCCTCCCACATGATCTAAGAACTAGATGTCCAAAGATGAAAATACAATAGTAAAAGGTCCTACTTATAGAAAACTAGTAGCCTAGGGTGTACAGAGATGAGTAAATGACATAAAAATCCACTTCCGGGCCCACTTGGTGTGTGCTTGGGCTGAGCAATGAAGCATTTTCGTGTAGAGACTCTTCTTGGAGTTAAACGCCAGCTTTTATGCCAGTTTGGGCGTTTAACTCCCATTTTGGTGCCAGTTCCGGCGTTTAACGCTGGAAATTCTGAAGGTGACTTTGAACGCCGGTTTGGGCCATCAAATCTTGGGCAAAGTATGGACTATCATATATTGCTGGAAAGCCCAGGATGTCTACTTTCCAACGCCGTTGAGAGCGCGCCAATTGGGCTTCTGTAGCTCTAGAAAATCCACTTCGAGTACAGGGAGGTCAGAATCCAACAGCATCTGCAGTCCTTTTCAGTCTCTGAATCAGATTTTTGCTCAGGTCCCTCAATTTCAGCCAGAAAATACCTGAAATCACAGAAAAACACACAAACTCATAGTAAAGTCCAGAAAAGTGAATTTTAATTAAAAACTAATAAAAATATAATAAAAACTAACTAAAAGATACTAAAAACATACTAAAAACAATGCCAAAAAGCGTACAAATTATCCGCTCATCACAACACCAAACTTAAATTGTTGCTTGTCCCCAAGCAACTGAAAATCAAATAAGATAAAAAGAAGAGAATATACTATAGACTCCAATTTATCAATGAAACTTAGCTCCAAATTAGATGAGCGGGACTAGTAGCTTTTTGCCTCCGAACAGTTTTGGCATCTCACTCTATCCTTTGAAATTCAGAATGATTGGCTTCTTTAGGAACTCAAAATCCAGATAGTGTTATTGATTCTCCTAGTTAAGTATGATGATTCTTGAACACAGCTACTTATTGAGTCTTGGCCGTGGCCCAAAGCACTTTGTCTTCCAGTATTACCACCGGATACATACATGCCACAGACACATAATTTGGGTGAACCTTTTCAGATTGTGACTCAGCTTTGCTAGAGTCCCCAATTAGAGGTGTCCAGGGTTCTTAAGCACACTCTTTTTGCCTTGGATCACAACTTTATTTCTTTCTTTTTCTTTTCTTTTTCTTTCTCCCCTTTTTTTTCGTTTTTCTCTTTCTCTTCTTTTTTTTTTTGTATTCACTGTTTTTTCTTACTTCAAGAATCATTTTTATGATTTTTCAGATCCTCAGTAACATGTCTCCTTTTTCATCATTCTTTCAAGAGCCAACAATTTTTAACATTCATGAACAACAAATTCAAAAGACATATGCACTGTTCAAGCATACATTCAGAGAACAAAAGTGTTGCCACCACATCAAACTAATTAAGCTAGTTTTAAAGATGAATTTGAAATCCTGTACTTCTTGTTCTTTTGTAATAAAAACAGTTTTCATTTAAGAAAGGTGATGGATTCATATTCATAGCTTTAAGGCATAGACACTAAGACACTAATGATCATAAGACACAAACATAGATAAACATAAGCATAAAAATTCGAAAAACAGAAAAACAAAGAACAAGGAAATTAAAGAACGGGTCCACCTTAGTGATGGCGGCTTGTTCTTCCTCTTGAAGATCCTATGGAGTGCTTGAGCTCCTTAATGTCTCTTCCTTGTCTTTGTTGCTCCTCTCTCATGATTCTTTGATCTTCTCTAATTTCATGGAGGAGAATGGAGTATTCTTGGTGCTCCACCCTTAGTTGTCCCATGTTGGAACTCAATTCTCCTAGGGAGGTGTTGATTTGCTCCCAATAGTTTTGTGGAGGAAAGTGCATCCCTTGAGGTGAATCTCTCCATCTCCCATGACTCGGAGGTGGAAGCTTTTGCCTTCCCTTTCCTCTTTCTAGAGGTTTCTCCGGCCTTGGATGCCATAAATGGTTATGGAAAAACAAAAAGCAATGCTTTTACCACACCAAACTTAAAAGGTTTGCTCGTCCTCGAGCAAAAGAAGAAAGAAGAGAGTAGAAGAAGAAATGAGGAAGAATGGAATGGCTTTGTGTTCGGCCAAAGAGGGGGGGAAAGTGGTTTGAATTTGAATGGTGAGGTAGGTGGGGTTTTATGAAGGATGAATGGGTGAAGAAGAAGAGAGTGTGGTGGGTTGGTGGGGATCCTGTGGGGTCCACAGATCCTGAGGTGTCAAAGAAAAGTCATCCCTGCACCAAATGGCACTCAAAAACGTGTTTTGAGCCAATTCTGGCGTTAAACGCCGGGCTGATGCCCATTCCTGGCGTTTAACGCCAGGTTCTTGCCCTTTTCTGGCGTTTAACGCCAGTCTGGTGCCCCTTTCTGGCGTTAAACACCCAGAATGGTGCCAGACTGGGCGTTAAACGCCCAACTGCTAGCCTCACTGGCGTTTAAACGCCAGTGGGTTCTTCCTCCAGGGTGTGCTATTTTTCTTCCGGTTTTTCATTCTGTTTTTGCTTTTTCAATTGATTTTGTGACTTCTCATGATCATCAACCTACAAAATAAGATAAAATAACAAAGGAAAATATATAAAATATAACATTGGGTTGCCTCCCAACAAGCGCTTCTTTAATGTCAGTAGCTTGACAGAGGGCTCTTATGGAGCCTCATAGATACTCAGAGCAATGTTGGAACCTCCCAACACCAAACTTAGAGTTTGAATGTGGGGGTTCAACACCAAACTTAGAGTTTGGTTGTGGCCTCCCAACACCAAACTTAGAGTTTGACTGTGGGGGCTCGTTTGACTCTGATTTGAGAGAAGCTCTTGATGCTTCCTCTCCATGGTGACAGAGGGATATCCTTGAGCCTTAAACACAAGGGATTCTTCATTCACTTGAATGATCAGTTCACCTCCATCAACATCAATCACAGCCTTTGCTGTGGCTAGGAAGGGTCTGCCAAGGATGATGGTTTCATCCATGCACTTCCCAGTCTCTAGGACTATGAAATCAGCAGGGATGTAATGGTCTTCAATCTTCACCAAAACATCCTCTACAAGTCCATGAGCTTGTTTTCTTGAGTTGTCTGCCATCTCTAGTGAGATTCTTGCAGCTTGTACCTCAAAGATCCCTAGCTTCTCCATTACAGAGAGAGGCATGAGGTTTACACTTGACCCTAAGTCACACAGAGCCTTCTTGAAGGTCATGGTGCCTATGGTACAAGGTATTGAAAACTTCCCAGGATCTTGTCTCTTTTGAGGTAATTTCTGCCTAGACAAGTCATCCAGTTCTTTGGTGAGCAAAGGAGGTTCATCCTCCCAAGCCTCATTTCCAAATAACTTGTCATTTAGCTTCATGATTGCTCCAAGGTATTTAGCAACTTGCTCTTCAGTGACATACTCATCCTCTTCAGAGGAAGAATACTCATCAGAGCTCATGAAAGGCAGAAGTAAGTCCAATGGAATCTCTATGGTCTCATTTTGAGCCTCAGATTCCCATGGTTCCTCATTGGGGAACTCAGAGGAGGTTGGTGCACGTCCATTGAGGTCTTCCTCAGTGGCGTCCTCTTCCTCTCTTTCCTCTCCAAATTCGGCCATGGTTATGGCTTTGCACTCTCCTTTTGGATTTTCTTCTGTATTACTTGGGAGAGTACTAGGAGGGAGTTCAGTAACTTTCTTGCTCAGCTGTCCCACTTGTGCTTCCAAATTCCTAATGGAAGACCTTGTTTCAGTCATGAAACTTTGAGTGGTTTTGATTAGATCAGAGACCATGGTTGCTAAGTCAGAGGGTTCTGCTTAGAATTCTCTGTCTGTTGCTGAGAAGATGATGGAAAAGGTTTGCTATTGCTAAACCTGTTTCTTCCACCATTGTTGTTGTTGAAACCTTGTTGAGGTCTCTCTTGATTCTTCCATGAGAAATTTGGGTGATTTCTCCATGAAGAATTATAGGTGTTTCCATAGGGTTCTCCTAGGTAATTCACCTCTTCCATTGAAGGGTTCTCAGGATCATAAGCTTCTTCCTCAGATGAAGCATCCTTAGTACTGCCTGGTGCATTTTGCATTCCAGACAGACTTTGAGAAATCAAATTGACTTGTTGAGTCAATATCTTGTTCTGAGCCAGTATGGCATTCAGAGCATCAATCTCAAGAACTCCTTTCTTCTGACTTGTCCCATTGTTCACAGGATTCCTTTCAGAAGTGTACATGAATTGGTTATTTGCAACCATCTCAATTAGTTCCTGAGCCTCTGTAGGCGTCTTCTTCAGATGAAGAGATCCTCCAGCAGAGCTATCCAAAGACATCTTGGATAGTTCAGAGAGACCATCATAGAAAATACCTATGATGCTCCATTCAGAAAGCATGTCTGAGGGACATTTTCTGATTAATTGTTTGTATCTTTCCCAAGCTTCATAGAGGGATTCTCCATCCTTCTGTCTGAAGGTTTGGACTTCCACTCTAAGCTTACTCAATTTTTGAGGTGGAAAGAATTTTGCCAAGAAGGCATTGACTAGCTTTTCCCAAGAGTCCAGGCTTTCTTTAGGTTGAGAGTCCAACCATATTCTAGCTCTGTCTCTTACAGCAAAAGGGAATAGCATCAGTCTGTAGACCTCAGGGTCAACCCCATTAGTCTTGACTGTGTCACAGATTTGCAAGAACTCAGCTAAAAACTGATGAGGATCTTCCAATGGAAGTCCATGGAACTTGCAATTCTGTTGCATTAGAGAAACTAATTGAGGCTTAAGCTCAAAGTTGTTTGCTCCAATGGCAGGGATAGAGATGCTTCTCCCATAGAAGTCGGGAGTAGGTGCAGTAAAGTCACCCAGCACCTTCCTTGCATTGTTGGCATTGTTGTTGTTTTCGGCTGCCATATCTTCTTCTCCTTTGAAGAATTCGGTTAGGTCCTCTACAGAGAGTTGTGCCTTAGCTTCTCTTAGCTTTCGCTTCAAGGTCCTCTCAGGTTCAGGGTCAGCTTCAACAAGAATGCCTTTGTCTTTGTTCCTGCTCATATGAAAGAGAAAAGAACAAGAGAATGTGGAATCCTCTATGTCACAGTATAGAGATTCCTTTAGGTGTCAGAGGAAAAGAAAAGTAGAAGACAGAAGTAGAAAATTCGAACTTATCAAAGAAGATAGAGTTCGAATTTTGCATTAAGGAATAGTGTTAGTCCATAAATAGAAGGATGTGAGAAGAAGGGAAGTAATTTTCGAAAATTAAGTAAAAGATTTTGAAAACATTTTGAAAAACACTGATTGATTTTCGAAAATAAAAGTGGGAAAGAAGTAAAGTGATTTTTGAAAAAGATTTTGAAATTAGAAATTAAAAAGATTTGATTGAAAACTATTTTGAAAAAGATGTGGTTGAGAAGATATGATGGGTTTTTAAAAGATGTGATTAAAAAGATATGATTGAAAACAATTTTAAAAAGATTTGATTTTAAAAATTAATGACTTGCCTAACAAGAAAAGATATGATTCAAACATTAAACCTTTCTCAACAGAAAAGGCAACAAACTTGAGATGTTCAATCAAATCATTAATTGTTAGTAAGTATCTTTGAAAAAGGAAAGAAATTGATTTTGAAAGCATTTGATTGAAAAGATATGATTTGAAAAAGATTTGATTTTGAAAAACTTTGAAAATTTGAAAAAAATTGATTTGAAAAACAAAATCTTCCCCCTTTGTGCCATCCTGGCGTTAAACGCCCAGAATGGTATCCATTCTGGCGTTTAACGCCCAAAATGCTACCTTTTTGGGCGTTAAACGCCCAACCAGGTACCCTGGCTGGCGTTTAAACGCCAGTCTGTCTTCTTCACTGGGCATTTTTGAATGCTCAGCTTTTTCTGTGTGATTCCTCTGCAGTATGTTCTGAATCTTCAATTCTCTGTATTATTGACTTGAAAAGACACAAATTAAAAATATTTTTGGATTTTTAATAATGAGGAATAATCAAAATGCAACTAAAATCAAATAACAATGCATGCAAGACACCAAACTTAGCAGTTTGCAGACTACTGACACTAATGAGAATGCATATGAGACACACAAAACACTCAAGTCAATAGAATTCAAATTTCAAAGTAAGAAATCATCAAGAATTACTTGAAGACCCTTAAGACACATGAATGAATGTATGCAATTGTGAAAATTATATAAAATATTTTTGGTTTTTATGATTTTGTGAATTTTTTTGTGCTTTTTTTTTCGAAAATTATATAAAAAGAAAAATAAAGATTTCAGAATTCTCAAATTGAATTTCCAGGAATCATTGCAATGCTAGTCTAAGACTCCGGTCCAGGAATTAGACATGGTTTAACAGCCAGCCAAGCTTTCAAAGAAAGCTTCGGTCCAAAACACTAGACATGGCCAATGGCCAGCCAAGCCTTAGCAGATCATTGCTCCAATAGCAAGATTGATAGAGATCAGCAAGCTATTGTGATGATCAGTTGAAACCTCGGTCCAATGATTAGACATGGCTTTTCAGCCAGCCAGATTTCAACAGATCATCATGAAACACTAGAATTCATTTTTAAGAACTCTGAGAAAAAAAATACCTAATCTAAGCAACAAGATGAACCGTCAGTTGTCCATACTCAAACAATCCCCGGCAACGGCGCCAAAAACTTGGTGCACGAAATTGTGATCACTACAACTTCGCACAACTAACCAGCAAGTGCACTGGGTCGTCCAAGTAATAAACCTTACGCGAGTAAGGGTCGATCCCACGGAGATTGTTGGTATGAAGCAAGCTATGGTCACCTTGTAAATCTCAGTCAGGCAGACTCAAATGGGTATAGTGATAAACGAATAAAGCATAAAGATAGGGATAGAGATACTTATGTATATCATTGGTGAGAGCTTCAGATAAGCGAATGAAGATGCCTTCCCTTCCGTCTCTCTGCTTTCCTACAGTCTTCATCCAATCCTTCTTACTCCTTTCCATGGCAAGCTCATGTAGGGTTTCACCGTTGTCAGTGGCTACCTCCCATCCTCTCAGTGAAAATGTTCCTATGCTCTGTCACAGCATGGCTAATCAGCTGTCGGTTCTCGGTCAGGCCGAAATAAAATCCATCGATTCTTTTGCGTCTGTCACTAACGCCCCGCCTGCTAGGAGTTTGAAGCACGTCACAGTCATTCAATCATTGAATCCTACTCAGAATACCACAGACAAGGTTAGACCTTCCGGATTCTCTTGAATGCTGCCATCAGTTCTCGCCTATACCACGAAGACTCTGATCTCACGGAATGGCTGGCTCGTTTGTCAGGCGAGCACTCGGTTGTCAGGCGATCAACCATGCATCGTGTATCAGGAATCCAAGAGATATTCACTAAGCCTCGTATGCTTGTAGAACAAGAGTGGTTGTCAGTCACTTTGTTCATAAGTGAGAATGATGATAAGTGTCACGGATCATCACATTCATCAAGTTGAAGAACAGGTGATATCTTGGAACAAGAACAAGCAGAATTGAATAGAAGAACAATAGTAATTGCATTAATACTCGAGGTACAGCAGAGCTCCACACCTTAATCTATGGTGTGTAGAAACTCCACCGTTGAAAATACATAAGAACAAGGTCTAGGCATGGCCGTGAGGCCAGCCTCCCACATGATCTAAGAACTAGATGTCCAAAGATGAAAATACAATAGTAAAAGGTCCTACTTATAGAAAACTAGTAGCCTAGGGTGTACAGAGATGAGTAAATGACATAAAAATCCACTTCCGGGCCCACTTGGTGTGTGCTTGGGCTGAGCAATGAAGCATTTTCGTGTAGAGACTCTTCTTGGAGTTAAACGCCAGCTTTTATGCCAGTTTGGGCGTTTAACTCCCATTTTGGTGCCAGTTCCGGCGTTTAACGCTGGAAATTCTGAAGGTGACTTTGAACGCCGGTTTGGGCCATCAAATCTTGGGCAAAGTATGGACTATCATATATTGCTGGAAAGCCCAGGATGTCTACTTTCCAACGCCGTTGAGAGCGCGCCAATTGGGCTTCTGTAGCTCCAGAAAATCCACTTCGAGTGCAGGGAGGTCAGAATCCAACAGCATCTGCAGTCCTTTTCAGTCTCTGAATCAGATTTTTGCTCAGGTCCCTCAATTTCAGCCAGAAAATACCTGAAATCACAGAAAAACACACAAACTCATAGTAAAGTCCAGAAAAGTGAATTTTAATTAAAAACTAATAAAAATATAATAAAAACTAACTAAAAGATACTAAAAACATACTAAAAACAATGCCAAAAAGCGTACAAATTATCCGCTCATCAGAGGCCTTCATTTCAAATAGCTCACTTACCCAAATAGCCTTACCCCTTTTATCCACCATTGTTAGCAAATTTTGAGCCTATTTTAATCCCCTTTTGTTCTTAATTTTAGCACATCACTATCCGTAAGTGAAAATAATAAATGTCCTTAATTTGGATCTTTGACTAGCTTAGGCTAGTGAAAGTGTGTATCATTCAAGTGTGGAAAAGTTTGGGAACATTGGTTGATATAAAAGTGTATTTTTGTATTTTTGTTGAAGATATTGGGAATTGGGTACATACTCATGCATTAGATGTTTAAACCCTATGCATTAATACTCTTGTATATATTTTATTTAAAAAAAAAAAGAGAAAAACAAAAGAAAAACAAAAGAAAAATAAGAAAAAGAAAAAGAAAAAGAGAAAAATAAAGCAATAAAAAGGAGATAAAATGCTCCAAAGGAAAGTTCAATAATAATCAATGCATATAAGATGTGAATTGAAAAGAATGCATAAGTGTGTGAAAAAGTGAAGAATGGGTAGTTAGGTGTGCATTTGAATTATATAGGTTGTTATATGTGTTTGGTGAGAGTTTAAGTTAATCAAAGATTCGAATTTCAAGCTCACTTGACCATATATATCCTTACCTTGACCCTAGCCCCATTACAACCTTTGAAAAGTCCTCATGATATTTTTATGCATGCATTAAATAATTGTTGATTGTTAGATGAAAAACAAATCTTAGAAAGCATGATTAGGGGAGAATTGAGAGAATCAACCCTAAACACTTGAGCGATTAGAGTGTATACACATCCGGTGAGGGGTTCGATTGTTCAATTCTATGTTTCCACATGTGTTTATCTCTTGTCTTGCAAGTTTGTAAATTCTTTTCAATAACTCAATTCAATTGTGGATTTGACTTAGTTGTGATTGCTTTAGCCCTTGTGTGTGTGTGTGTGTGTGTATATATATATATATATATATATATATATATATATATATATATATATATATATATATATATATATATATATATATTCTTGGAAATTGAATTATTTTGACCGATTAGTTGCATGCATTTAGATAGATTGCATGTAGATAGGTTGCATTTAGATAGTTGCATTGAATAAAAGTTCACACCCATTTTCTTGTCTTTCTTGATGCTTAGCATGAGGACATGCTATTGTTTAAGTGTGGGGAGATTGATAAACCACAATTTTATGGTTTATCTTGTATTGAATTTGGTGGATTTTATCAACTTTTCTTACTTTTATTCATTGAAATAGCATAGTTTTGTGAATTTTCCTAAGTTGTGCTTAAGAATGAAAACATGCATTTTAGGCCCTTAATTTGCTAAATTTAATTCACTTTTCTCCCATTCAATGTCTTGATATGTTTATTTGAGTGATTTAAGGTTTTATAGGCAAGAATGACTTAAGAAAAATGAAGAAAAGCATGCAAAGTAGGAGAATTCATGAAGAATTGAAGAAATTGCTAAGCTGTCAATCATGACCTCTTCGTACTAAATCGATCATAACTTAAGCTACAGAGGTCTAAATGAGGCGGTTTCAGTTGCATTGGAAAGCTAAATCCGGGGATTAAAAATGATATGCAATTTGCCATAGTTGCCATGCAGTTAGGTCACGCGTACGCGTGACAGAATCAGCGTGCTTCACAAAAGGCATCACGTGACCAGCGATTTCTGAAGCATTTTGGGCCCAATCCAACCCATTTCTGATGCTATTGAACCAGGGATTGAATGGAGAAAGTCATTAGGGAGTTTTTACCATGCTTTAGGTTAGAATTCTAGAGTGAAAAGCTCTCTCTTTTCTCTAGAATTAGGTTAGATTAGGTTAGAATCTCCCTAGACTTAGGTTTAATTCTTGTTTTGGTTTAGTTTCACTTGCGATTCATTGTTCCTCCATCTTTGTTCTCTTAGTTTACATTGTTAATTCTCCTTTTATGTCATTTTTATGTTTATGAGCACTCTTGTAGATTTTGATTTCTATTAATGCAATTTATGTTTTCATATTATTATTGCTTTCTTTAGTTGTTATTGTTAATTTCTTGCAATTGGTAGTTGTTAGATTTTATTATTTGTGCAATTTTAACATGCTTTCTTTTTATGCCTTCCAAGTGTTTGATAAAATGCTTGGTTGGATTTTAGAGTAGATTTTTGCACTTTTGACCTGTGATTGAGGACTTAGGTCCCTTGAGATTATTGATGTCTAGTTTCATTGGTGATTTAGGGTTGTTAATTGGTTTTAGGACCAATCACATCTACTTGACTTAACCCTCCGATGTTAGAGGGCAACTAAGTATAATTAACCCTTTGTAATCACCATGTTGTGGTCAATGATCTAAGATAGGGAACCTTGACTCTTGATTCTTGTCTTGAGTGACTTTTAGCTTAATAATTTCTTAGTTGTTAATTTTATTTCCTTGTCTATCAAACCCAAAAGCCCAAAATACACTCCATAACCAATAATATGCACACTTTCCTGTAATTTCTTGAGAGACGACCTGAGGTGTAAATATTCTTGGTTTTTATTAGGTTTGTACTTGTGACAAACAATTAAACTTTGACTGAGGATTGTTTGTTGGCTTGGAACTATGCTTGCAATGAAGTTCCTTTTCTATTGAGAAATTCTTAAACCGACAATAATCCTACATCAGATACCATAATGTAACCCCCTACCACACGGAGCTTTACACCTAGGATGTAAAATAGAGGTGGCGAGGCGCTACGACATCTAAAAATAAAAACTTAGATATATAATATAGTTGAAGAAGATTTATTTTGGTGGGAGCTTTCGAAGAAAAGTTTAAAATCGAAGACGGTAAAACGAAAAGCACAACACTCATGACACATAACGTTAAACGAAAAAGGTAGGAGAAGCTAACATAGATATAACCGAAAGAGAGTTCCATGGTACAAATATCAAAGCTCAAGACTCGGCTCATGAAGATAAACCGGTCTGAGCACATAAGTATATATACATATATATATATATATAGGAGAACCAAAAATAAGCCCAAAATACAGAGTTACATATCCTTTTTCTCCAAAATAGCCTCTAAGTTGAAGTTAAAACATCAAATACATAAGCAGTAGAGATAAAAGTATCTACATATATACATATATCCAAAATAAAGCCCCAAAGACAAGGATCTCCGCTATCAGAAGCTTCCAGCATGCCTCGGCGAGGTGCCGCCTGACCTGCATTGAAAACCACAAATATCTGTATAAAATAAGAACCGTAGGTTCTCAGCGTGGTAAAGGTGCCATGTACATAAGATATAAGGTCTTGGGAATGCAAGAGGCAATCCTAGAATACCGACACTCAGATTATAAAATTTAAAGAACTAAAACAGAAACCATAAACGGGTGGTCTTCTAAGATTCTAACCTAACTAGACCTTAAACTTGACTAAACTCCCTAACTTCCCAGCCTTTCCTCTGATCCTCCAACACGAGTGATACCGCACAAACAAACAAGCAAGCAAGGGAAAACACAACTATTATACAAGTACTACAATTAGCGAATATAACAATTAACATAGTAAATTCACTTAGGTGTTCCTAATTAATGCACAAACAAGCAAAGCAAACAATATGTACATGATGTATGCCTATCCTATGGCTGATGAGTCTCATCTGTCAGTTATCAAGCCAACCCGACAAGTTTGGCTGCTAAACCTTGTACTATCCCCCCATCACGCATCTCCATAAGTCTATGCATAGCTTTTTCTCTTCTCATTCATAATTCATATATATATATATATATATATATATATATATATAATTGCTCAATGGGGGTTAACCTTCTCGAGAATTTATAAGTGCCTGGTTACCTCTTACGACGTAGGGTCAACAGAGTATCGAGTCTCAACTCAGAACACGTGGTGGCAAGCCACGGTACTTTACCCAGGGAAACTCATATCTCAGATAATCATTTCATATTCATTCACAAACATTTCATAATCATTCATTATGGCCATAACATTTCTTATACATAATCATTTCATACTCATACAACTTTTGCACCCGAGGAGCCTCTATACTAACTAACCTGGAGCAAGTGGGCGAAACCAAAACCCTTGCGTCTGCCCAGGAGGTACGTTTTCATATGCCAGGAGGAACAAAGGAGGAGATCCTAACCTCCCATCATCTCGCTGGGGGCGATTTTACAGCACCAAGAGGAACAAAGAGGGGGATTCTCACCTTTCACCATCTCCTGGGGTCGCACTTTCAAGAAAGAGTGCTCAGATATAACATTTATTTCTTTCTTTAGCCAATTTCATAATTTAAGTAGTATATATATACATATACATATTCACCCTGCCTCCTCATACCTGAATCATCACTTCTCAAACTTTCTTCGTCCTCAAGATACCATCGTTTCCTAGCTTCATTTCATTACTAGGCCTATTACTAAGATCTAGGGTTAAAAGGGTAAAATAGAAGTTTAGAGGCTTGAAATTAAACTTTAAAACAAAAAATCCATGTTTGCAAAAACAGGAGCCACGCGTACGCGTGGGGTGCGTTTGGCCCATCATGCATACGCATTGCCTGGTACGCGTACACATGTATGCTGGACAGAATCAATCGTCAACATATGAAGCCTCATGCTTGCATATGCAAATGTCTCTTTTGGCCCATGATGCGTATGCATACACATGTTTGCGTACGCATACATGACAGACATAGACTACCCTTCGCATATGGAGGGGTTAGCGTACGCATACAATGCAAATCAGTCAAAATGACTAAGTCTACAGAATTTCAGCTTTACATACCGAACTTCCGACGCGCATAACTTTCTTGTTTTAAAACATTTTCATTCGTTCTTCAAATGGCATAAACTTCACGAATCCAATTTGTATATAAAACAAGTTTGAAACAATTTGGTGGTCTGGAAGCTAAGTTATGGCTCACCGAAGTTTGGCCAAAAATCAGTTTTTCACAAAAATTCTTAAACCTCTATTTTCACCAAAAGCAACTCAAACTCAACCTACCATACACAAAATCATCAACATAACGTATCCTTTTCAGCAACACAACAACCTTTACATCCTACCATTCCTTAATTTTAACAATCTCATGCATCAATTTCTCAAATATGCCAACATGATTTTCATCCACCTACTCAATATATATATATATATATATATATATATCATCATGTTAATCATCATCAACTCATCACTTAACATCCTATTATCACTATAAATAACAATCATCCAACAAATACTCGATTCATATCACAATCATCATCAAAGGCGCTAAGCATTAAACATACTCATATGTTCCAACCTATCCTATAGTCATCTAGCCTAAGTTTTCACAAGACATTATATATTAAATACGAGAAACCTAAACCATACCTTAGCCGATTTTCTCGTATAACCCAAAGGCACTACCACAAGGCAAAATTGCAAGCCTCAACTGTAAGACACAGAAATTTCAGAAAAATCTTATTAAGAGCTAACTTCGATTTATTTATTAAGTACTTTAATTTTAGAAATTATTTTATTAAAGATTATTAAAGCAAATTTTGATTAATTGAGTTTAAAGTAATTTAAGGTTTTATCTGATTTTATAATGATCGAATTATTTTCTATATTTAAATTATAAATTTTAACAAATATAAAATGATAAGAATTTTTATATGATTTGGTTTAAATAATTGAGATTTCAGAATTTAATACTAATATTTTTATAAATAAAGAAAATCAATTATATTACCTTATAATTTCAATTAGAGTATTTGATTTCAAATCAATTAGTATTTTAATACAATAAATAATATTTTAGAATAATTTTAGAGATTTAATTAGATTTCAGATTAACCCAAAATCCCCAATTTCATACACAAAACCCTAATTCCCAAATTAACACCCCTAACCCCCTTCTAACCTAACCCTAACCGCCAATGTTTCCCCTAAACCTTACCAAGCTCGGCGGCAGCAGTAGAAAAAAAAAAGAAAGGAAGAAAGGGAGATCTGAGAAGGAAAATAAAAGGGGGGAAACATAAAGGGGGAAAGAGAGGGAAGAGACAGCTGCAAATGGAGGAAGAAGAAAAGAGAGATGGAGGAGTCGTGCCCTGTTGTTGCCGCTGCAACGCCACTGCGCCGTTGCCACCGTTCCATAGAGCCGAGCCCGCGTCGCCGTCGCAAATGAAGAGGATGCCGCCAGCTCTGTCGCGCCTGGTCACTGCCGAGCTCGCCGTCGGAGACCCCATTCCCTCACCGCTGTTGCATCGCCATTGATGAAGCTTCTGCCGCCGCCGTGAACCGCGAACAGAGGAGAGGGAAAGAGATGAGTTCGCGAGGGAGAAGGGGAAGCGGCGCTGCTTTTCCATCGCCGTTGCTGCCAAGGTTTGTGGAGGAGAGCATCGCTGTAGGTGGCGTTCACCGTCTGAGCTGCCACCAGAAGGATCCATCGCTGCCGAACCCTAGCTATCACTACTGTTGGAGTCACCGTGGTTGCCGCTGGAGAAGTGTTCTGAATGCCACTACTACTGAACCACCTTAGTCACTACTTTGGTCCCATTCAACCACCACAGCCTCCTCTGTTCTTGTCTTCAAATCAGCACTGCCCTTTTCCAGTTTCAATCTCAATTCTGTTATTTCTGAATATGTAACTCTTCTATCCTTGCTCTGCTGCCATTTGATTTTTCTGCTATGATCTTCTTTTAATTATGATAGAGTATTTCTCTGTTTTAGTTCTGCCAAGGTAAGTTTGAAAAATTAAAATTGGTGCTGCTGCCATCGTTTCAGTCACGTTGGAATCACCGCTGCTGCCATGAAACAAAAAGGGAAGGGAGTTACCATGTTTAACCTACGTGAATTCAGCTAATCGAGGTAGGGGCACTTTTCTTAAACTTGTTTTACTTCCCATAGTTGTTATAAATTGATATTAATATGTAAAATACATTTTGTGGTTTCGTAAGTTTTATAAACTGAATTGAGTTACTTTGGATGAATGAGATTATTAGTTTGATTGATTAATTGATCAATTGAGAAAGTTGAATATTCTGATTAGTTGACTGATGTTGTTATAGTGGTTTTCCTTGAATTATTGGAAAAAATTTAATATTTGCTTTTAATTTAATTTTGGAAATGACATAATTTTAAAAAAGATTTAATATTAAAATTTGATTTGATATTGGACCCGATTTAATATCGAAATTTGATTTTAAAACAAATTTGGAAAGGACTTAATAGTTGAAAACGATTTGTTTATTGAGAATGATTTGCTATTTTGGAAATGGTTTGAACAGGGTTTGAGGAATGGTTTGGTTTGAAACTGTTTGAGAAGACTGAGAATTCTTAATTATTAATTGACGCTGTTGAATGAAGTTGGTTTAAATTGTGATTTATAGGATTGGTTGATTGAATTCTGGATTTTAAAATTTCCTTGGGTTGAGTGTTGTTGTTGTGACAATGGTTATTGGAAGTGATTTGACTAATTAACAGGCGTTTGGTTTGGTTTGGTTGGGACCCAAAAAGGGTGGCAGAATTCGAGTTTTAGAGGAGATGTTGCCGAAATTTTATAAAATTGGAAGTTTCGTTTGAAGTAATTATTTAAAAAGATTTAGTTTTTAAACATTATATGTTTTAAGATTGATTTATTTAGAAAAGAAAGAATTATGTTTTGGATTGGGATTGTTGATTAATGGAATGAAAAGAAGGATGATGAGGATTGATTTGAAATATGATTTTTGAATGAATTTGGAAATGAGATATGGATTGACGAATGATGATGATATTGAAAATGGCTTAGATATTGATGAAAAATGAATGAATTATTCATATGGCTTATGAATTTGAATTATCTGAGACATGAATCTCACTGGGTAGATGGTGCACGAAATTGCAATCACACTTTTGCAATTCCGCACAACTAACCAGCAAGTGCACTGGGTCGTCCAAGTAATACCTTACGTGAGTAAGGGTCGATCCCACGGAGATTGTCGGCTTGAAGCAAGCTATGGCTATCTTTTAACTCTTAGTCAGGATATCAATAATTATCAAGTTTGATTGTAAAAAGTAAAAGAACATGAACTAAGTACTTGTTTTGCAGTAATGGAGAACAGGTTGAGGTTTTGGAGATGCTCTATCTTTTGAATCTCTGCTTTCCTACTGTCTTCTTCTTCATGCACGCAAGGCTCCTTCCATGGCAAGCTGTATGTAGGGTTTCACTGTTGTTAATGGCTACCTCCCATCCTCTCAGTGAAAATGTTCAACGCACTCTGTCACAGCACGGCTAATCATCTGTTGGTTCTCAATCAGGTTGGAATAGAATCCAGTGATCCTTTTGCGTCTGTCACTAACGCCCAGCCTTCAGGAGTTTGAAGCTCGTCACAGTCTTTCAATCATTGAATCCTACTCAGAATACCACAGACAAGGTTTAGACCTTCCGGATTCTCTTGAATGCCGCCATCAATTCTAGCTTATACCACGAAGATTCCGATTAAGGAATCCAAGAGATATCCACTCAATCTAAGGTAGAACGGAGGTGGTTGTCAGGCACACGTTCATAGGTGAGAATGATGATGAGTGTCACGGATCATCACATTCATCAAGTTTAGGAGCAAGTGATATCTTGGAATAGAAACAAGTGTGA
Organism: Arachis stenosperma; assembly: GCF_014773155.1. Taxonomy (NCBI): domain Eukaryota; kingdom Viridiplantae; phylum Streptophyta; class Magnoliopsida; order Fabales; family Fabaceae; genus Arachis; species Arachis stenosperma. The sequence continues at coordinate 111,147,125 of NC_080378.1, forward strand.
TTGAATGAAAAACAGTAGTAATTGCATTAATCCATCGAGACACAGCAGAGCTCCTCACCCCCAACCATGGGGTTTAGAGACTCATGCCGTAGAAGATACAATCAGAAACGTGTAATGTGTCATGAGGTACAAATACAATGTCAAAAGATCCTATTAATAGTGAACTAGTAACCTAGGGTATACAGAAATGAGTAAATGACGTAAAAATCCACTTCCGGGGTCCACTTGGTGTGTGCTTGGGCTAAGCATTGAAGCTTCCATGTATAGAGACTTTTTCTGGAGTTAAACGCCAGCTTTTATGCCAGTTTGGGCGTTTAACTCCAATTTTTGTGCCAGTTCCAGCGTTAAACGCTGGGAATTCTGAAGCTGATTTGCAACGCCGGTTTGGGTCATCAAATCTTGGGCAAAGTATGAACTATTATATATTACTGGAAAGCCCAGGATATCTACTTTCCAACGCCGTTGAGAGCGTGCCAATTGGGGTTCTATAGCTCCAGAAGATCCACTTTGCGTGCAGGGAGGTCAGAATCCAACAGCATCTGCAGTCCTTTTCAGCCTCTAAATCAGATTTTTGCTCAGATCCCTCAATTTCAGCCAGAAAATACTTGAAATCACAGAAAAACACACAAACTCATATTAAAGTCCAGAAAAGTAAATTTTAAATAAAAACTAATAAAAAATGTAATAAAAACTACTAAAATCTACTAATTACATACTAAAAACAATGCCAAAAAGCGTATAAATTATCCGCTCATCACAACACCAAACTTAAATTGTTGCTTGTCCCCAAGCAACTGAAAATCAAAATAGAATAAAAAGAAGAGAATATACTATAGACTCCAAAATATCAAAGAAACTTAGCTCCAATTAGATGAGCGGGACTAGTAGCTTTTTGCTTCCGAACAGTTTTGGCATCTCGCTTTATCCTTTGAAGTTCAGAATGATTGGCATCCATAGGAACTTAGAACTCAGATAGTGTTATTGATTCTCCTAGTTAAGTATGATGATTCTTGAACATAGCTATTTTATGAGTCTTGGCTGTGGCCCAAAGCACTCTGTCTTCCAGTATTACCACCGAATACATACATGCCACAGACACATACTTGGGTGAACCTTTTCAGATTGTGACTCAGCTTTGCTAGAGTCCCCAATTAGAGGTGTCCAGGGTTCTTAAGCACACTCTTTTTGCCTTGGATCACACCTTTATTATTATTATTATCATTTTTTTTCATCATTTTTTTCGTTTTTTCTTCTCCTTCTTTTTTTTTTCGCTGCTTTTTCTTGCTTCAAGAACCAATTTGATGATTTTTCAGATCCTCAATAACATTTCTCCTTTTCCATCATTCTTTCAAGACCCAACAATTTTAACATTCTTAAAACAACAAATTCAAAAGACATATGCACTGTTCAAGCATTCATTCAGAAAACAAAGAGCATTGTCACCACATCAAACTAATTCAACTAGTTTCAAAGATGAATTCGAAATCCTGTACTTCTTGTTCTTTTGTGATTAAAGCATTTTTCATTTAAGAGAGGTGATGGATTAATAGGACATTCATAGCTTTAAGACATGAACCTTAAATTTTATTAATCATGAATTAAGAACAAGACTCAAAAATAGATATAGGATAAGACTAATAGTAATAGAAAACAAAAATTTAAATGGGCTCCTAATGATAGAGGTTATCACAGAGTTAGGACTCAACAACCTTGATTTTGAGAAGTGGATGCTCCCTCAATTTGTGGGGTATCTGACCCTTCAAGGGAGAGCTTTTGGCGCTTCAACTCCTGTAGCTCACGCCCCTGCTTCTCTTATTCCTTCAGCAATTTGCAGAGCATGCAGTTTTGATTCTGCTGTTCTTCCTTAATTTGTTCCATAGCTTCTTGCAGCTTGGCAACAGATGCTTCTAGACGAGTCCAGTAGTCAATTTCAGGAAGTTCAGGGAGGAACTCCTGCGCCCTCCTTTTGATAGAGTTATCTTTCATTTGTCCTTCCATTGACCTTTTGGTGATTGGGTGCTCAATATGGATGAATTCATCTACTCCCATCCTCACCCCAGCATCTTTACATAATAAAGAGATTAAGCTTGGGTAAGCCAGTTTGGCTTCGGTAGAATTCTTGTTTGCAATTGTATAGATCTCACAAGCAATCAGATGATGAACCTCCACTTCTCTTCCCAGCAGAATACAATGAATCATCACTACTCTCTTGATAGTAACCTCAGAACGGTTGCTAGTGGGCAATATGGAACGCCCAATAAAGTCTAGCCAACCTCTTGCAATTGGTTTGAGGTCTCCCCTCTTGAGTTGGTTTGGGAAACCTTTTGAATTGGTTGTCCACTTAGTTCCAGGGAGGCATATATCCTCTAGAACTTGATCCAACCCCTTATCTGCTCTCACCATTCTCCTATTAAAGGATTCAGGATCATCTTGCAGTTGAGGCAAATTGAGGATCTCTCTTATTTTGTCCAGATGGAAGTAGATAACTTTCCCTCTGACCATGGTTCTGTAAGTATGGAAAGCAGTTCCAGTCATTCTCTGCTTATCTGTCAGCCACAGATTTGAGTAGAATTTCTGAACCATATTTCTTCCAACCTTTATCTCAGGATTGGTTAGAACTTCCCATCCTCTATTTCGAATTTGCTTTTGGATCCCCAGATATTCATCTTCTTTTAGATCGAATTTGACTTCCGGGATCACTGATCTCAGACCCATTATTTTGTGATAATGGTCTTCATGTTCTTTGGTTAAGAACTTCTCTTGATTCCAAAGACTCTTTGGATTATTTTCTTTCTTGCCTCTTGAATTGGTTTGTTTTCCCTTAGGAGCCATGTGATGATTCTTAGCCTAGTGATCACGGAAAAAGCACACCAAACTTAGAGGTTTGCTTGCCCTCAAGCAAAAAAAAAGAAAGAAGGGAGAGAGGAGGAGAGCAAATTCGAATGGTGAGGAGCAAGGGATGGCCGAACATGTATTTATAAGGGAAGGGGAGAGATTTCAAAAATTTTGAAGGAAATTTGAGAAGATATGGAAAGAATTTGAGAGATATTGGAGTTTTTGAAGAAGATTTGGGAAGGATTTGAGAGAGATTTGAAGAATGATTTTAATTTTTGAAAATTTGAAGGTGAATGATGAAAGTTTGAAATGTGTTTATGTAGAAAATTTTGGATCAAAACAAGAAAGTTTGAAAAAATTTTAGTTAGAAAGCAAAATCTCTATTTCCCACCTTTCTGGCGTTAAACGCCCAGAATGGTATTCATTCTGGCGTTTAACGCCCACTTGTTGGCCATTGTGGGCGTTTAACGCCCAGCCAGGTACCTTGGCTGGCGTTAAACGCCAGAATTCCCTTTATCACTGGGCATTTTGCTAAACGCCCAAGATGCTGCACACCTGGCGTTAAACGCCCAGAATGGTGCCCATTCTGGCGTTTAACGCCCAAAGTACCCCTTACTGGCGTTTTTTCGCCAGCAAGCTCTTTTTCTCTGCTTTTTGCACTGAATCCTTCTGTAACTCTGTGAATTCCTTCAATTTTGATAATTGTCCTTTGAGAATAAGTATCAAACTTTGATTAAACAAAACAGATAACTTGCTAATGACTGGGTTGCCTCCCAGCAAGCGCTTCTTTAATGTCTTTAGCTGGACCTTTACTGAGAATCATTCAAGCCTCAATTTTGAGCATTCCTGCTCAAAATTGCTTTCAAGATAATGCTTGATCCTCTGTCCATTAACAATGAACTTTTTGTCAGAATCAGTATCCTGAAGTTCAACATATCAATATGGTGATACTCCTGTAATCACATACGGACCCCTCCAGCGGGATTTAAGTTTTCCTGGGAACAGTCTGAGCCTAGAGTTGAAGAGCAAAACTTTTTGTCCTGGCTCAAAGACTCTGGATGACAACTTCTTGTCATGCCACTTCTTTGCCTATTCCTTATAAATTTTTGCATTTTCAAAGGCACTGAGTCTGAATTCATCTAGCTCATTTAGCTGGAGCAATCTTTTCTCACCAGCTAACTTAGCATCCAGGTTTAGGAATCTTGTTGCCCAGTAGGCTTTATGTTCCAGTTCCACGGGCAGATGACAGGCCTTCCCATACACAAGTTGGTATGGAGAGGTTCCTATTGGAGTCTTGAATGCTGTTCTGTATGCCCACAGAGCATCATCCAAGCTCTTTGCCCAATCCTTTCTACGGGCAATTACAGTCCGTTCTAGGATTCTTTTTAGCTCTCTGTTAGAGACTTCAGCTTGCCCATTTGTCTGTGGATGATATGGGGTTGCCACTTTGTGGCTAATTCTATATCAGACCATAGCAGAGTAAAGCTGTTTATTGCAAAAATGAGTACCCCCATCACTGATTAGGACTCTGGGAACACCAAATCTGCTGAAGATGTGTTTCTGGAGGAATTTCGGCATGGTCTTAGTATCATTAGTGGGTGTAGCAATTGCTTCTACCCACTTAGATACATAGTTCACTGCCACCAGAATGTAAGTGTTTGAGTATGATGGTGGGAACGGACCCATGAAGTCAATCCCCCATACATCAAACAATTCAATCTCTAAGATCCCTTGTTGAGGCATGGTGTATCCGTGAGGCAAGTTACCAGCTCTTTGGCAACTGTCACAGTTACGCACAAACTCTCGGGCATCTTTATAGAGAGTAGGCCAGTAGAAGCCACATTGGAGGACCTTAGTGGCTGTTCGCTCACTTCCAAAATGTCCCCCATACTGTGATCCATGGCAGTGCCATAAGATCCTTTGTGCTTCCTCTCTGGGTACACATCTGCGGATCATTCCGTCTGCACATCTCTTAAAGAGATATGGCTCATCCCATAGGTAGTACTTGGCATCTGAAATTAATTTCTTTCTTTGCACCCTACTGTACTCCTGGGATATGAACCTCACAGCTTTATAATTTGCAATATCTGCAAACCATGAAGCTTCCTGAATGGCAAAGAGTTGCTCATCTAAGAAAGTCTCAGAGATCTCAGTAGAAGGGAGGGACGCCCCAGCTACTGGCTCTATTCGGGACAGATGATCAGCTACTTGGTTCTCTGTCCCTTTTCTGTCTCTTATTTCTATATCAAACTCTTACAGAAGCAACACCCATCTTATAAGCCTGGGTTTTGAATCCTGCTTTGTGAGAAGATATTTAAGAGCAGCATGGTCAGTGTACACAATCACCTTTGATCCTACTAGGTAGGATCTAAATTTGTCAATGGCATAGACCACTGCAAGTAACTTTTTCTCTGTGGTTGTGTAATTCTTCTGTGCATTATTTAGAACACGGCTTGCATAATAAATGACGTGCAGAAGCTTGTTATGCCTCTGTCCCAACACTGTACCAATGGCATGATCACTGGCATCACACATTACTTCGAATGGTAATGTCCAGTCTGGTGTAGAGATGACTGGTGCTGTGACCAGCTTGGCTTTCAGGGTCTCAAATGCCTACAGACACTGTGTGTCAAACACAAATGGTGTGTCAGCAGCTAGCAGGTTGCTCAGAGGTTTTGCAATTTTCGAAAAATCCTTTATAAACCTTCTGTGGAAACATGCATGCCCTAGAAAGCTTCTGATTGCCTTAACATTGGCAGGTGGTGGTAATTTTTCAATTACCTCTACCTTTGCCTTATCCACCTCTATTCCCTTGCATGAAATTTTGTGCCCAAGGACAATTCCTTCAGTCACCATAAAGTGACATTTTTCCCAGTTTAAAACCAGATTAGTCTCTTGGCATCTTTTCAAGACAAGTGCAAGGTGGTTAAGACAGGAGCTGAATGAGTCTCCAACCACTGAGAAGTCATCCATGAAGACTTCCAGGAATTTCTTCACCATATCAGAGAAGATGGATAGCATGCATCACTGAAAGGTTGCAGGAGCATTACACAGACCAAAAGGCATCCTCCTGTAGGCAAACACGCCAGATGGGCAAGTAAATGCTGTTTTCTCTTGGTCTTGAGGATCTACTGCAATTTGGTTGTAACCTGAATAGCCATCCAAAAAGCAGTAATAATCATGACCAGCTAGTCTTTCTAGCATTTGGTCTATGAATGGTAAAGGAAAATGATCCTTTCTGGTGGCTGTATTGAGCCTTCTATAGTCAATACACATACGCCACCCTGTGACTGTTCTTGTAGGAACCAGTTTATTTTTTTCATTATGAACTACTGTCATGCCTCCCTTCTTGGGGACAACTTGGACAGGGCTCACCCAGGGGCTATCAGAAATAGGATAAATAATCCCAGCCTCTAGTAATTTAGTGACCTCTTTCTGCACCACCTCCTTCATGGCTGGATTTAGCCGCCTTTGTGGTTGGACCACTAGTTTGGCATTATCCTCCAACAGTATCTTGTGCATGCATCTTGCTGGGCTAATGCCCTTAAGATCACTTATGGACCACCCAAGAGCTGTCTTGTGTGTCCTTAGCACTTGAATCAGCGCTTCCTCTTCCTGTGAATTTAAAGCAGAGCTTATGATCACTGGAAAAGTGTCACCCTCTCCCAGAAATGCATATTTCAGGGATGGTGGTAGTGGTTTGAGCTCAGGTTTGGGAGGCTTATCCTCCTCCTGAGGAATTTTCAAAAAATTTTTTTGTTTCCTCTGGCTCTTCCTGATCAGGCTGAACATCCTTGAAGATGTCCTCTAGCTCTGATTCTAGGCTTTCAGTCATATTGATCTCTTCCACCAAAGAGTCAATAATGTCAGCGCCCATGCAGTCAATTGGTGTGTCTGGATGCTGCATAGCTTTTACAGCATTCAACTTGAACTCATCCTCATTGACTCTCAGGGTTACTTCCCCTTTTTGTACATCAATGAGAGTTCGTCCAGTTGCTAGGAAAGGTCTTCCTAGAATGAGAGTTGCACTCTTGTGCTCCTCCATTTCCAGCACCACAAAGTCAGTTGGAAAGGCGAATGGCCCAACCTTGACAATCATGTCCTCAATTATGCCTGATGGATATTTAATGGAGCCATCAGCAAGTTGGAGGCATATCCGGGTTGGTTTGACTTCTTCAGTCAACCCAAGCTTTCTGATAGTGGATGCAAGTATTAGATTGATACTTGCTCCAAGGTCACACACGGCTGTCTTGGTGCAAGCACCTTCTAATGTGCATGGTATCATAAAGCTTCCCGGATCTTGAAGCTTTTCTGGTAAGCTTTTCAGAATGACTGCACTGCATTCTTAAGTGAGAAACACTTTTTTAGTTTCTCTCCAATCTTTCTTATGACTTAAGATCTCTTTCATGAACTTAGCATAAGAAGGTATTTGCTCAAGTGCCTCTGCAAACGGAATCTTTATTTCAAGAGTCCTTAGATAGTCTGCAAAGCGGGCAAATTGCTCATCCTGTTCCGCTTGGCGGAGTTTCTGAGGATAAGGCATCTTGGCTTTGTATTCTCAACCTTAGTCGCTGCAGGTTTATTCCTCACAGAGGTGGTTGAAGAAGCCTTTTTAGAGGGGTTACTATCAGCACTCTCAGGTGTCTGATTCCCCATTGGCGTTTGAACGCCCAGATTGGATGAGGAATGGGCGTTTAACGCCAACTTTTCCCCCTTTTCTGGCGTTTGAACGCCAGAACTGGGCAGGGAATGGGCGTTTAACGCCAGCTTTCCCCCCTTTTCTGGCGTTTGGACGCCAAGATTATCCCTCTCTGGGCTCTTACTGTCCTCAGAGGGATTTTGGACAGTGGCTTGGTCATCCTCTGTCAATTGTTCCTTTATTGGCTTTTTGCTACTTTGAGCAATGTTATTCAATGTCTTCCCACTCCTCAGTTGAACTGCTTGGCATTCTTCTGTTATCTGTTTAGATAATTGCTGTTTTGCCTGATTCAACTGTGATTCTATGTTCTTGTTAGCAATTTTAGTTTCTTGGAGCATCTCTTTAAATTCTGCTAATTGTTTTGTCATCAGGTGTAATTGCTGATTAAGCTCAACCATCTGTTCTAGAGGATTAGGCTCAGTGGCTACTGCCATAACTTCTTCTTTTGTAGAGAACTCATTGCTAGAGTACAAATGTTGATTTCTAGCAACAGTATCTATAAGCTCCTGAGCCTCTTCAATGGTCTTCCTCATATGTATAGATCCACCAGCTGAGTGGTCTAGAGACATCTGAGCTTTTTCTGTAAGCCCATAGTAAAAGATGTCTAACTGTACCCACTCTGAGAACATTTCAGAGGGGCATTTTCTTAGCATACCTCTATATCTCTCCTAGGCATTATAAAGGGATTCATTATCCTCTTGTTTAAAGCCTTGGATGTCCAGCCTTAGCTGTGTCATCCTTTTTGGAGGGTAAAATTGATTCAGGAATTTGTCTGACAACTGTTTCCATGTCTTTATGCTTGCTGTAGGTTGGTTATTTAACCACCTCTTAGCTTGATCTTTTACAGCAAATGGAAACAGTAATAGTCTGTAGACATCCTGATCCACCTCTTTATCACGTACTGTGTCAGCAATTTGTAGAAATTGTGCCAGAAACTCAGTAGGTTCTTCCTGTGGAAGACCAGAATACTGACAATTTTGCTGCACCATGATAATGAGTTGAGGATTTAGCTCAAAGCTGCTTGCTTTAATGGGATGTATACAAATGCTACTCCCATATGCAGCTGTAATGGGGTTAGCATATGACCCCAGAGTCCTTCTGGACTGTTCAATTCCACTTAGGTCCACAAGTAAAGCAAAATATATTTTTTTTAAAAGCAACCGAAAATAATAAAATAAAATGGAAAATAAAATAAAAAATTCGAAAACCAAAAGAGAATAAAATCAAAGCAAATTGAAAACTAAATTAATTAATTAATTAAAAAGATGATTTTGAAAACCTTTGACTAAATTAATGTAGAATTTCGAAAATTATGAGTAAAACAAGGAAAAGGTATTTTTTGATTTTTGAATTTTAATGAGGGAAGAGAAAAACAACAAGATGACACTAAACTTAAAAATTTTGAATCAAAACAAAGAGAACAAACAAGAAAACTTTGAATGTCACCAAGAACACTTTGAAGTTCAAGATGAACACCAAACTTAAAATTTTTAGCAAACCCAACACTAATTTTCTAAAAAAGAAAAAAATTAAAGGGAAACACAAAGAGGACACCAGACTTAAAATATAAAACTAGACTCAACTAAAAGACTCTAAACCAACAAAAATAAAACAGCCCTAATCTAAGCAACAAGATAGACCGTCAGTTGTCCAAACTCGAACAATCCCCGGCAACGGCGTCAAAAACTTGGTGCACGAAATTACAATCACACTTTTGCAATTCCGCACAACTAACCAGCAAGTGCACTGGGTCATCCAAGTAATACCTTACATGAGTAAGGGTCGATCCCACGGAGATTGTCGGCTTGAAGCAAGCTATGGCTATCTTGTAACTCTTAGTCAGGATATCAATAATTATCAGGTTTGATTGTAAAAAGTAAAAGAACATGAACTAAGTACTTGTTTTGCAGTAATGGAGAACAGGTTGAGGTTTTGGAGATGCTCTATCTTTTGAATCTCTGCTTTCCTACTGTCTTCTTCTTCATGCACGCAAGGCTCCTTCCATGGCAAGCTGTATGTAGGGTTTCACCGTTGTCAATGGCTACCTCCCATCCTCTCAGTGAAAATGTTCAACGCACTCTGTCACAGCACGGCTAATCATCTGTTGGTTCTCAATCAGGTTGGAATAGAATCCAGTGATCCTTTTGCGTCTGTCACTAACGCCCAGCCTTTAGGAGTTTGAAGCTCGTCACAGTCATTCAATCATTGAATCCTACTCAGAATACCACAGACAAGGTTTAGACCTTCCGGATTCTCTTGAATGCCGCCATCAATTCTAGCTTATACCACGAAGATTCCGATTAAAGAATCCAAGAGATATCCACTCAATCTAAGGTAGAACGGAAGTGGTTGTCAAGCACACGTTCATAGGTGAGAATGATGATGAGTGTCACGGATCATCACATTCATCAAGTTTAGGAGCAAGTGATATCTTGGAATAGAAACAAGTGTGATTGAATGAAAAACAGTAGTAATTGCATTAATCCATCGAGACACAGCAGAGCTCTTCATCCCCAACCATGGGGTTTAGAGACTCATGCCGTAGAAGATACAATCAAAAACGTGTAATGTGTCATGAGGTACAGATACAATGTCAAAAGATCCTATTAATAGTGAACTAGTAACCTAGGGTATACAGAAATGAGTAAATGACGTAAAAATCCACTTCCCGGGTCCACTTGGTGTGTGCTTGGGCTGAGCATTGAAGCTTCCATGTGTAGAGACTTTTTCTAGAGTTAAACACCAGCTTTTATGCCAGTTTGGGCGTTTAACTCCAATTTTTGTGCCAGTTCCAGCGTTAAACGCTGGGAATTCTGAAGCTGATTTGCAACGCCAATTTGGGTCATCAAATCTTGAGCAAAGTATGGACTATTATACATTTCTGGAAAGCTCAGGATGTCTACTTTCCAACGCCGTTGAGAGCGCGCCAATTGGGCTTCTATAGCTCCAGAAAATCCACTTCGAGTGCAGAGAGGTCAGAATCCAACAGCATCTGCAGTCCTTTTCAGCCTCTAAATCAGATTTTTGCTCAGATCCCTCAATTTCAGCCAGAAAATACCTGAAATCACAGAAAAACACACAAACTCATAGTAAAGTCCAAAAAAGTGAATTTTAAATAAAAACTAATAAAAAATGTAATAAAAACTACTAAAATCTACTAATTACATACTAAAAACAATTCCAAAAAGCGTATAAATTATCCGCGCATCAGTAGACGCAATGGCTTGCCACCACTTGCTCCAGGTTGTGACTCGATACTCTATTGACCCTACGATGTAAGGGTGACTGGACACTTATAAATTCCCGGGAATGGTACCCTCATATATATATATATATATATATATATATATATATATATATATATGAGGAAAATCTATGCATAGACTCATGGGGATGCGCGTCGGGAGACTGTCCAATGGTTTAGCAAACCGGACTTGTTGGGTTGGCTGTATAACCAACAGATGAGCTTATTAGCTATAGGATATGCATGAATCATATGCATTTGTATGCTTTGCTTGGGTTTGAATTTGTTTTGGTTTGCCTAATTATTAAACTGTTCTTAACTGCTACCTGAACTATTTGCTGTAACTGCTACCTAAACCTGTACTTTCTTTGTCTGTTTTGCCTGTGTTTGTGCTGGTGTGCTACTTTTGAGAATGAGCTTTGGTGCTGAATTGATGATTGAGTTGATTGATTGCGTGGTTAGTTTCTGATTAAGATTTTCTTATAAAAAAAGAAAGGTTTTGGATTTCTGAAAGATTAAATATTGTTTCTTTGAAAAGGTTTTGAATGATTAGCTACTGGTTTTTAAGAGATTCGTAAGGCTATGATAATCACTAAGCTTGAAAATAGTTTTCTTATTAAATATCTTCTTATGACAATTCTGAAACTCCGTGGTGAGACCGTGTGGTTAGGTTCTCACCGCATATAGCTTTACCTTTTCAGGAATCGGGTGAAGGAGCATTATGAAGAGTTATACTGCGTTTTGGTTTATATAATATTGTATTAATTAGATAATTTTTCTTCCCTCGTTTTTGTTATTACAATTTTATAAGAGGGATAGGAGTTGTATGTTTTATATGTATATTACATTATAAGCTATTATGTAAGAAGTCTTGTATATGAATCTATGCCTGTTTGTTTTTTTTAAGGTAAAGTATTTATTTCCAGTTTTCAAAAAAAATCAGCGATACGGTGTCGAGTCATAGGCTCCTATTTTAATATTAAGTATATAAAGTAGTCGTAATACTTCTTGCTATCAGAGTGGCGCAGCCGGAAGCGTGACATTCTGGTAGTGAGGGTGTTACATCAACCACCAAAATTCAGCAACTAGATTTCATTCCAAGCTTCCATTTAAGCTTCCAACATATCCAATTGCCTCATATCACATATATACATACACCTAACACATTTATCACAAATACATACCCAAAATTCAATACCCAAAACACTTAATCAATGAATTAGCTAGGGTTCTAGGATTCTCACCTTACATAAGCACCAAAGAAGCAAGATTGAACATTCTCCTCAAGCTAATTTGAGCCTAAACACCAGAATTAAACAATTTTCAACATAATTGCTCATAAATTTCGAAATTGGGAAGGAAGAAATTGGAACACAAGTGGTTTCCTTACCTAATTATTGACTGGGCTTTGTAGATCTTGACGCTGCGGTCCCGTGGCCACAAACGGTCGGCAATCGAAGCTCGGAGCGAGAAGTTATATGAGATTGAAGTGAATTCAAGGGTTTTAAAAGCCTTCCTCACCTTCCCTTGTGTTCTTCAGCGTGGAGCAGCTTTGAATGATGAAGAATGAGCTGAGCTCATCTTGTTTTATGAGTTGGTTGGGCCCACGGTTTCGGTTTGGGCCTGATCTAACCGGTTCGGTCCGTTTGGGCCAATCTTGGGCCAAATTCTTTGAAATTAGTGTCAAAATTCTTGTTTTAATTAGCTCTATCCTATTAAACTATAAAATTCACATTTTTAATTTCTTTTATTAAAAATTAATTTATTGATTAAGTATTCACTAATTTTACGGGGTTTACATTTAAGTGTGGGAGAATTGATGAGTCCATATTTGATGATAAGTTTTGGCTTGAATTGGACAGATTTCATCCCATAAACTCACACTTAACCACTGATGAGCGGATAATTTGTACGCTTTTTGGCATTGTTTTTAGTATGTTTTTAGTATCTTTTAGTTAGTTTTTATTATATTTTTATTAGTTTTTAGTTAAAAATCACTTTTCTGGACTTTACTATGAGTTTGTGTGTTTTTCTGTGATTTCAGGTATTTTCTGGCTGAAATTGAGGGATCTGAGCAAAAATCTGATCCAGAGACTCAAAAGGACTGCAGATGCTGTTGGATTCTGACCTCCCTGCACTCGAAGTGGATTTTCTGGAGCTACAGAAGCCCAATTGGCGCGCTCTTAACGACGTTGGAAAGTAGACATCCTGGACTTTCCAGCAATATATGATAGTCCATACTTTGCCCAAGATTTGATGGCCCAAACCGGCGTTCAAAGTCACCTCAAGAAATTCCAGCGTTAAACGCCGGAACTGGCACCTAAATGGGAGTTAAATGCCCAAACTGGCATAAAAGCTGGCGTTTAACTCCAAGAAGAGTCTCTACACGAAAATGCTTCATTGCTCAGCCCAAGCACACACCAAGTGGGCCCGGAAGTGGATTTTTATGTCATTTACTCATCTCTGTACACCCTAGGCTACTAGTTTTCTATAAGTAGGACCTTTTACTATTGTATTTTCATCTTTGGATTATTTTTAGATCCTTTGATCATCTTTGGACATCTAGTTCTTAGATCACTGGGAGGCTGGCCATTCGGCCATGCCTAGACCTTGTTCTTATGTATTTTCAACGGTGGAGTTTCTACACACCATAGATTAAGGTGTGGAGCTCTGCTGTACCTCGAGTATTAATGCAATTACTATTGTTCTTCTATTCAATTCCGCTTGTTCTTGTTCCAAGATATCATCTGTTCTTCAACTTGATGAATGTGATGATCCGTGACACTCATCATCATTCTCACTTATGAACAAAGTGACTGACAACCACTCTTGTTCTACAAGCATATGAGGCTTAGTGAATATCTCTTGGATTCCTAATACACGATGCATGGTTGATCGCCTGACAACCGAGTGCTCGCCTGACAAACGAGCCAGCCATTCCGTGAGATCAGAGTCTTCGTGGTATAGGCGAGAACTGATGGCGGCATTCAAGAGAATCCGGAAGGTCTAACCTTGTCTGTGGTATTCTGAGTAGGATTCAATGATTGAATGACTGTGACGTGCTTCAAACTCCTAGCAGGCGGGGCGTTAGTGACAGATGCAAAAGAATCGATGGATTTTATTCCGGCCTGACCGAGAACCGACAGCTGATTAGCCATATGCTGTGACAGAGCATGGGAACATTTTCACTGAGAGGATGGGAGGTAGCCACTGACAACGGTGAAACCCTACATGAGCTTGCCATGGAAAGGAGTAAGAAGGATTGGATGAAGACTGTAGGAAAGCAGAGAGACGGAAGGGAAGGCATCTTCATACGCTTGTCTGAAGCTCTCACCAATGATATACATAAGTATCTCTATCTTTATCTTTATGCTTTATTCGTTTATCACTATACCCAATTGAGTCTGCTTGACTGAGATTTACAAGGTGACCATAGCTTGCTTCATAGCAACAATCTCCGTGGGATCGACCCTTACTCGCGTAAGGTTTATTACTTGGACGACCCAGTGCACTTGCTGGTTAGTTGTGCGAAGTTGTGTTTATGCCATGGTATTGAGCACCAAGTTTTTGGACTCATTACCGGGGATTGTTCTTGAGCTGTGAAAAGTATTGATCACAATTTTGTGCACCAAGTTTTTGGCACCGTTGCCGGGGATTGTTTGTGTATGGACAACTGACGGTTCATCTTGTTGCTTAGATTAGGTATTTTTCTTCAGAGTTCTTGAGAATGAATTCTAGTGTTTCATGATGATCTGTTGAAATCTGGCTGGCTGAGAAGCCATGTCTAATTTCATTGGACCGAGGTTTCAACTGATCATCACAATAGCTTGTTGATCTCTATCAATCTTGCTATTGGAGCAATGATCTGCTAAGGCTTGGCTGGCCATTGGCCATGTCTAGTGTTTTGGACCGAAGCTTTCTTTGAAAGCTTGGCTGGCTGTGAAGCCATGTCTAATTCCTGGACCGGAGTCTTAGACTAGCATTGCAATGATTCCTGGAAATTCAAATTGAGAATTCTGAAACCTTTATTTTCTGTTTTCATAATTTTCGAAAAAAAAGCACAAAAAATTTAGAAAATCATAAAAACCAAAAATATTTTATGTTTCTTGTTTGAGTCTAGTGTCTAATCTTAAGTTTGGTGTCTTGCATGCCTTGTTTATTTGATCTTGGTTCTATTTTCAAGTCAATAGTACAGGGAACTGAAGATTCAGAACATGCGGCAGAGGAATTACACAGAAAAAGCTAGGCGTTCAAAACGCCCAGTGAAGAAGGACAGACTGGCGTTTAAACGCCAGCCAGGGTACCTGGTTGGGCATTTAACGCCCAAAGAGGTAGCATTTTGGGCGTTAAATGCCAGAATGGATACCATTCTGGGCGTTTAACGCCAGGATGGCACAAGGGGGAAGATTTCGTTTTCAAAATCAATTTTTTTTCAAGTTTTCAAAGTTTTTCAAAATCAAATCTTTTTCAAATCATATCTTTTCAATCAAATGTTTTCAAAATCAATTTCTTTCCTTTTTCAAAGATACTTACTAACAATTAATGATTTGATTGAACATCTCAAAGTTGTTGCCTTTTCTGTTGAGAAAGGTTTAAATGTTTGAATCATATCTTTTCTTGTTAGGCAAGTCATTAATTTTTAAAATCAAATCTTTTTTTAAAAATTGTTTTCAAATCATATCTTTTAAAATTGTTTTCAAATCAAATCTTTTCAATCATATCTTCTTACCCACATCTTTTTCAAAATAAGTTTTCAATCAAATCTTTTTAACTTCTAATTTCAAAATCTTTTTTTCAAAAATCACTTGATTTCTTTCTCACTTTTATTTTCGAAAATCAATTAAGTGTTTTTTTTCAAGATGTTTTCAAAATCTTTTTAATTGAATTTTTGAAAATCTTCTTCCTCTCTTCCCACATCCTTCTATTTATGGAGTACTACTCCTTCTTAATGCACAATTCGAACTCTATCTAATCAAGTTCGAATTCTTCTACCTTCTTTTTTCTATTTTTCTTTTCCTCTGACACCTCAAGGAATCTCTATACTGTGACATAGAGGATTCCACATTTTCTTGTTCTCTTCTCTTTCATATGAGCAGGAGCATAGACAAAGGCATTCTTGTTGAAGCTGACCCTGAACCTGAAAGGACCTTGAAGCGAAAGCTAAGAGAAGCTAAGGCACAACTCTCTGTTGAGGACCTGACCGAATTCTTCAAAGAAGAAGACATGGCAGCCGAAAACAACAACAATGCCAACAATGCAAGGAAGGTGCTGGGTGACTTTACTGCACCTACTCCTGACTTCTATGGGAGAAGCATCTCTATCCCTGCCATTGGAGCAAACAACTTTGAGCTTAAGCCTCAATTAGTTTCTCTAATACAACAGAATTGCAAGTCCCATGGACTTCCAATGGAAGATCCTCATCAGTTTTTAGCTGAGTTCTTGCAAATCTGTGACACAGTCAAGACTAATGGGGTTGACCCTGAGGTCTACAGACTGATGCTATTCCCTTTTGCTGTAAGAGACAGAGCTAGGACTTGGTTGGACTCACAACCTAAAGAAAGTCTAGACTCATGGGAAAAGCTAGTCAATGCCTTCTTGGCAAAGTTCTTTCCACCTCAAAAATTGAGTAAGCTTAGAGTGGAAGTCCAAACCTTCAGACAGAAGGATGGAGAATCCCTCTATGAAGCTTGGGAAAGATACAAACAATTAATCAGAAAGTGTCCCTCAGACATGCTTTCTGAATGGAGCATCATAGGTATTTTCTATGATGGTCTCTCTGAACTATCCAAGATGTCTTTGGATAGCTCTGCTGGAGGATCTCTTCATCTGAAGAAGACGCCTACAGAAGCTCAAGAGCTAATTGAAATGGTTGCAAATAACCAATTCATGTACACTTCTGAAAGAAATCCTGTGAACAATAGGACTAGTCAGAAGAAAGGAGTTCTTGAGATTGACACTCTGAATGCCATATTGGCTCAGAACAAGATATTGACTCAGCAAGTCAATTTGATTTCTCAAAGTCTGTCTGGAATGCAAAATGCACCAAGCAGTACTAAGGATGCTTCATCTGAAGAAGAAGCTTATGATCCTGAGAATCCCTCAATGGAAGAGGTGAATTACCTAGGAGAACCCTATGGAAACACCTATAATTCTTCATGGAGAAATCACCCAAATTTTTCATGGAAGAATCAAGAGAGACCTCAACAAGGTTTCAACAACAACAATGGTGGAAGAAACAGGTTTAGCAATAGCAAACCTTTTCCATCATCTTCTCAGCAACAGACAGAAAACTCTAAGCAGAACCCCTCTGACTTAGCAACCATGGTCTCTGATCTAATCAAAACCACTCAAAGTTTCATGACTGAAACAAGGTCTTCCATTAGGAATTTGGAAGCACAAGTGGGACAGCTGAGCAAGAAAGTTACTGAACTCCCTCCTAGTACTCTCCCGAGTAATACAGAAGAAAATCCAAAAGGAGAGTGCAAGGCCATCAACATGGCCGAATTTGGAGAGGAGGGAGAGGAAGTGGACGCCACTGAGGAAGGCCTCAATGGGCGTGCACTGACCTCCAATGCGTTCCCCAATGAGGAACTATGGGAATCCGAGGCTCAAAATGAGACCATAGAGATTCCATTGGACTTACTTCTGCCTTTCATGAGCTCTGATGAGTGTTCCTCCTCTGAAGAGGATGAGTATGTCACTGAAGAGCAAGTTGCTAAATACCTTGGAGCAATCATGAAGCTAAATGACAAGTTATTTGGAAATGAGACTTGGGAGACTGAACCTCCTTTGCTCACCAAAGAACTGGATGACTTGTCTAGGCAGAAATTACCTCAAAAGAGACAAGATCCTGGGAAGTTTTCCATACCTTGTACCATAGGCACCATGACCTTCAAGAAGGCTCTGTGTGACTTAGGGTCAAGTGTGAACCTCATGCCTCTCTCTGTAATGGAGAAGCTAGGGATCTTTGAGGTACAAGCTGCAAGAATCTCACTGGAGATGGCAGACAACTCAAGAAAACAAGCTCATGGACTTGTAGAGAATGTTCTGGTAAAAGTTGAAGACCATTACATCCCTACTGATTTCATAGTCCTAGAGACTGGGAAGTGCATGGATGAATCCATCATCCTTGGCAGACCCTTCCTAGCTACAGCAAAGGCTGTGATTGATGTTGATGGAGGTGAACTGATCATTCAAATAAATAAAAAATCCTATGTGTTTAAGGCTCAAGGATATCCCTCTGTCATCATGGAGAAGAAGCATGAAGAGCTTCTCTCAATTCAGAGTCAAACAGAGCCCCCACAGTCAAACTCTAAGTTTGGTGTTGGGAGGCCACAACCAAACTCTAAGTTTGGTGTTGAACCCCCACATTCAAACTCTAAGTTTGGTGTTGGGAGGTTCCAACATTGCTCTGAGTATCTGTGAGGCTCCATGAGAGCCCTCTGTCAAGCTACTGACATTAAAGAAGCGCTTGTTGGGAGGCAACCCAATGATTATATTTTATCTATTTCTTTTGTTATTTTATGATTTTTGTAGGTTGATGATCATAAGAAGTCACAAAATCCATTAAAAAAGCAAAAACAGAATGAAAAACAGGAAGAAAAACAGCACACCCTGGAGGAAGAATTCACTGGCGTTTAAACGCCAGTGAGGCTAGCAGTTGGGCGTTTAACGCCCAGTCTGGCACCATTCTGGGCGTTTAACGCCAGAAAGGGGCACCAGACTGGCGTTAAACGCCAGAAAAGGGCAAGAACCTGGCGTTAAACGCCAGGAATGGGCACCAGCCCGGCGTTTAACGCCAGAAATGGCTCAAAACGTGATTTTTGATGCCATTTGGTGCAGGGATGACTTTTCCTTGACACCACAGGATCTGTGGACCCCACAGGATCCCCACCAACCCCACCACTCTCTCTCTCTTCTTCACCTCATTACCTCTTCCCCAAAACCCCTTCACCTATCAAATCCCATCTTTCTCTTCACCACTCACATCCATCCTTCATAAAACCCCACCAACCTCACCCTTCAAATTCAAACCACTTTCCCTCCCAAACCCACCCAATATGGCCGAACCCCATCTCCCCTCTCTCCTATAAATACCCTTCTTCACTCCTTCATTTTCACAAAACCTAAACACCACTTCCCCCCTCCTTGGCCGAATACATAAGCCATCTCCTTCTCCCTCATTTCTTCTTCTTCTACTCTCCTCTTTCTTCTTTTGCTCGAGGACGAGCAAACCTTTTAAGTTTGGTGTGGTAAAAGCATTGCTTTTTGTTTTTTCATAATCATTTATGGCATCCAAGGCCGGAGAAACCTCTAGAAAGAGGAAAGGGAAGGCAAAAGCTTCCACCTCCGAGTCATGGGAGATGGATAGATTCATCTCAAGGGTGCATCAAGACCACTTCTATGAAGTTGTGGCCTTGAAGAAGGTGATCCCCGAGGTCTCCTTTTCACTCAAAAAGGGTGAATATCCGGAGATCCGCCATGAGATCCGAAGAAGGCATGGATCACCAAGAACCATGATCAAAGTGTGAACCCGGATCCAAAGAATTATCTTACTATGGTTCGGGGGAAATACTTGGATTTTAGTCCGGAAAATGTAAGGTTAGCATTCAACTTGCCCATGATGCAAGGAGATGAACATCCTTACACTAGAAGGGTCAACTTTAATCAAAGGTTGGACCAAGTCCTCACAGTCATATGTGAAGAGGGCGCACAATGGAAGAGAGATTCAAGAGGCAAGCCGGTTCAATTGAGAAGGCATGACCTCAAGCCCATGGCTAGAGGATGGTTGGAGTTCATCCAACGCTCAATCATTCCTACTAGCAACCGGTCTGAAGTTACTCTAGACCGGGCCATCATGATTCATAGCATCATGATTGGAGAAGAAGTGGAAGTTCATGAGGTTATAGCCCAAGAACTCTATAAAGTGGCGGACAAGTCTTCCACCTTGGCAAGGCTAGCCTTTCCTCATCTCATTTGTCATCTCTGTTATTCAGTTGGAGTTGACATAGAAGGAGATATCCCCATTGTGGTTCATGAATGTTGGCTCTTGAAAGAATGATGAAAAAGGAGACATGTTACTGAGGATCTGAAAAATCATAAAAATGATTCTTGAAGCAAGAAAAAGCAGTGAACACAAAAAAAAAGAAAAAAAAAGAGAAGCAGAAAGCAAACGAAAAAAAAAGAAAAGAGAAAGAGAAAGAAAGAAATAAAGTTGTGATCCAAGGCAATAAGAGTGTGCTTAAGAACCCTGGACACCTCTAATTGGGGACTTTAGCAAAGCTGAGTCACAATCTGAAAAGGTTCACCCAATTATGTGTCTGTGGCATGTATGTATCCGGTGGTAATACTGGAAGACAGAGTGCTTTGGGCCACAGCCAAGACTCAATAAAGTAGCTGTGTTCAAGAATCATCATACTTAACTAGGAGAATCAATAACACTATCTGAATAACACTATCTGGATTCTGAGTTCCTAAAGAAGCCATCATTCTGATCCCAAAGGATAAAGTGAGATGCCAAAACTATTCAGAGGCAAAAGCTGAAAGCCCGCTCATCTAAATACTACTGATCTTCATAGATATTTTTAGAGTTCATTGCATATTCTCTTCTTTTTTATCTTATTTGATCTTTAGTTGCTTGGGGACAAGCAACAATTTAAGTTTGGTGTTGTGATGAGCGGATAATTTGTACGCTTTTTGGCATTGTTTTTAGTATGTTTTTAGTATGATTTAGTTAGTTCTTAGTATATTTTTATTAGTTTTTTAGTTAAAATTCACTTTTCTGGACTTTACTATGAGTTTGTGTGTTTTTCTGTGATTTCAGGTATTTTCTGGCTGAAATTGAGGGACTTGAGCAAAAATCTGATTCAGAGACTGAAAAGGACTGCAGATGCTGTTGGATTCTGACCTCCCTGCACTCGAAGTGGATTTTCTAGAGCTACAGAAGCCCAATTGGCGCGCTCTCAACGGCGTTGGAAAGTAGACATCCTGGGCTTTCCAGCAATATATGATAGTCCATACTTTGCCCAAGATTTGATGGCCCAAACCGGCGTTCAAAGTCACCTACAGAAATTCCAGCGTTAAACGCCGGAACTGGCACCTAATTGGGAGTTAAACGCCCAAACTGGCATAAAAGCTGGCTGTGAAGCCATGTCTAATTCCTGGACCGAAGTCTTAGACTAGCATTGCACTGATTCCTGGAATTCTCATCAAGAATTTTGATAGCTTTTTCCACTTAATTTTTGAAAAACACAAAAAAAAATTAGAAAGACATAAAAACCAAAAAATACTTCTTGCTTGAGTCTAGTGTCTCATCTTAAGTTTGGTGTCAATTGCATGCATTCATTCATGTGTCTTAAAGATCTTCAAGTAATTCTTGATGATTTCTTACTCTGATCTTTGAATTCTTTTGACTTGAGTGTTTATATGTCTCATATAGTGTCAGTAGTATACAAACTGCAAAGTTTGGTGTCTTGCATGCATTGTTATTTGATTCTTGTTGCATTTTGATTATTAAAAATCCAAAAATATTTTTAATTGGTGTCTTTTCAAGTCAATAATACAAAGAATTGAAGATTCAGAACATACTGTAGAGGAATTATACAGAAAAAGCTGGGCATTCGAAAATGCCCAGTGAAGAAGGCAGACTGGCGTTTAAACGCCAGCCAGGGTACCTGGTTGGGCGTTTAACGCCCAAAAAGGGTGCATTTTGGGCGTTAAACGCCCAGAATGGTATCCATTCTGGGCGTTTAACGCCAGGATGGTGCTAGGGGGAAGATTTCATTTTCAAATCAATTTTTTTAAGTTTTTCAAAATCAAATCTTTTTCAAATCATATCTTTTCAATCAAATGTTTTCAAAATTAATTTCTTTCCTTTTTCAAAGATACTTACTAACAATTAATGATTTGATTGAACATTTTTTGCCCTTTCTGTTGAGGAAGGTTTTATGTTTGAATCATATCTTTTCTTGTTAGGCAAGTCATCAATTTTTAAAATCAAATCTTTTCAAATTGTTTTCAAATCATATCTTTTAAAATTGTTTTCAAATCATATCTTTTCAATCAAATGTTTTTAAAACCAATCATATCTTCTTAACTACATCTTTTTCAAAATAGTTTTCAATCAAATCTTTCTAACTTCTAATTTCAAATCCTTTTTCAAAAATCACTTGATTTCTTTTCCACTTTTATTTTCGAAAATCAATTAGTGTTTTTCAAAAATGTTTTCAAAATATTCTAATTAATTTTCGAAAAATTACTTCCCTCCTTCTCACATCCTTCTATTTATGGAGTACCACTCCTTCTCAATGCACAATTCGAACCTTATCTAAGTAAAGTTCGAATTCTTCTTCTCCTTCTTTACTATTCTCTTTTCCTCTGACACCTCAAGGAATCTCTATACTGTGACATAGAGGATTCCACATTTTCTTGTTCTCTTCTCTTTCATATGAGCAGGAGCAGAGACAAAGGCATTCTTGTTGAAGCTGACCCTGAACCCGAAAGGACCTTGAAGAGAAAGCTAAGAGAAGCCAAAGCACAACTCTCTTTAGAGGACCTGACCGAATTCTTCAAAGAAGAAGAAGACATGGCAGCCGAAAACAACAATAATGAAAACAATGCAAGGAAGGTGCTAGGTGACTTTACTGCACCTACTCCTGATTTTTATGGGAGAAGCATCTCTATCCCTGCCATTGGAGCAAACAACTTTGAGCTTAAGCCTCAATTAGTTTCTCTAATGCAACAGAATTGCAAGTTCAATGGACTTCCAATGGAAGATCCTCATCAGTTTTTAGCTGAGTTCTTGCAAATCTGTGACACAGTCAAGACTAATGGGGTTGACCCTGAGGTCTACAGACTGATGCTATTCCCTTTTGCTGTAAGAGACAGAGCTAGAATATGGTTGGACTCTCAACCTAAAGAAAGCCTGGACTCTTGGGAAAAGCTAGTCAATGCCTTCTTGGCAAAGTTCTTTCCACCACAAAGATGGAGTAAGCTTAGAGTGGAAGTCCAAACCTTCAGACAGAAGGATGGAGAATCCCTCTATGAAGCTTGGGAAAGATACAAACAATTAATCAGAAAATGTCCTTCTGACATGCTTTCTGAATGGAGCATCATAGGTATTTTCTATGATGGTCTCTCTGAACTATCCAAGATGTCTTTGGATAGCTCTGCTGGAGGATCTCTTCATCTGAAGAAGACGCCTACAGAGGCTCAAGAGCTAATTGAGATGGTTGCAAATAACCAATTCATGTACACTTCTGAAAGGAATCCTGTGAACAATGGGACTAGTCAGAAGAAAGGAGTTCTTGAGATTGACACTCTGAACGCCATTTTGGCTCAGAATAAAATATTGACTCAACAAGTCAATTTGATTTCTCAAAGTCTGTCTGGAATGCAAAATGCACCAAGCAGTACTAAGGAGGCTTCATCTGAGGAAGAAGCTTATGATCCTGAGAACCCTTCAATGGAAGAGGTGAATTACCTAGGAGAACCCTATGGTAACACCTATAATTCTTCATGGAGAAATCACCCAAATCTCTCATGGAAGAATCAGAGAGACCTCAACAAGGTTTCAATAATAATGGTGGAAGAAACAGGTTTAACAATGGCAACCTTTTCCATCATCTTCTCAGCAACAGACAGAGAATCCTAAGCAGAACCCCTCTGACTTAGCAACCATGGTCTCTGATCTAATTAAAACCACTCAAAGTTTCATGAATGAAACAAGGTCCTCCATTAGAAATTTGGAAGGACAAGTGGGACAGCTGAGCAAGAAAGTTACTGAACTCCCTCCAAGTACTCTCCCAAGCAACACAGAAGAAAATCCAAAAGGAGAGTGCAAAGCCATAAACATGGCCGAATTTGGAGAGAATGGAGAGGCAGTGAACGCCACTGAGGAAGACCTCAATGGGCGTGCACTAGCCTCCAATGAGTTCCCCAATGAGGAACCATGGGAATCTGAGGCTCAAAATGAGACCATAGAGATTCCATTGGACTTACTTCTGCCTTTCATGAGCTCTGATGAGTATTCTTCCTCTGAAGAGGATGAGTATGTCACTGAAGAGCAAGTTGCTAAATACCTTGGAGCAATCATGAAGCTAAATGACAAGTTATTTGGAAATGAGACTTGGGAGGATGAACCCCCTTTGCTCACCAAAGAACTAGATGACTTGTCTAGGCAGAAATTACCTCAAAAGAAACAAGATCCTGGGAAGTTTTCAATACCTTGTACCATAGGCACCATGACCTTCAAGAAGGCTCTGTGTGACTTAGGATCAAGTGTAAACCTCATGCCTCTCTCTGTAATGGAGAAGCTAGGGATCTTTGAGGTACAAGCTGCAAAAATCTCACTAGAGATGGCAGACAACTCAAGAAAACAAGCTCATGGGCTTGTAGAGAATGTTTTGGTAAAGGTTGAAGACCATTACATCCCTACTGATTTCATAGTCCTAGAGACTGGGAAGTGCATGGATGAAACCATCATCCTTGGCAGACCCTTCCTAGCCACAGCAAAGGCTGTGATTGATGTTGATGGAGGTGAACTGATCATTCAAGTGAATGGAGAATCCCTTGTGTTCAAAGCTCAAGGATATCCCTCTGTCATCATGGAGAAGAAGCATGAAGAGCTTCTCTCAAATCAGAGTCAAGAAGAGCCCCCACAGTCAAACTCTAAGTTTGGTGTTGGGAGGCCACAACCAAACTCTAAGTTTGGTGTTCAACCCCCACATTCAAACTCTAAGTTTGGTGTTGGGAGGTTCCAACATTGCTGTGAGTATCTGTGAGGCTCCATGAGAGCCCTCTGTCAAGCTACTGACATTAAAGAAGCGCTTGTTGGGAGGCAACCCAATGATTATATTTTATATATTTCTCTTTGTTATTTTATGTTTTTTGTAGGTTGATGATCATAAGAAGTCACAAAATCCATTGAAAAAGCAAAAACAAAATGAAAAACAGGAAGAAAAACAGCACACCCTGGAGGAAGAAGCTGCTGGCGTTCAAACGCTAGTAAGCCTAGCAGTTGGGCGTTTAACGCCCAGTCTGGCACCATTCTGGGCGTTTAACGCCAGAAAGGGGCACCAGACTGGCGTTAAACGCCAGAAAAAGGCAAGAACCTGGCGTTAAACGCCAGGAATGGGCACCAGCCCGGCGTTTAACGCCAGAAATGCCTCAAAACGTGATTTTGAGCAACATTTGGTGCAGGGATGATTTTTCCTTGACACCACAGGATCTGTGGACCCCACAGGATCCCCACCAACCCCACCACCACTCTCTCTCTTCTTCCCCCATTCACCAATCACCTCAATACCTCTTCCCCAAAACCCCTTCACCTATCAAATCCCATCTTTCTCTTCACCACTCACATCCATCCTTCATAAAACCCCACCAACCTCACCCTTCAAGTTCAAACAACTTTCCCTCCCAAACCCACCCAATATGGCCGAACCCCATTTCCCCTCTCTCCTATAAATACCCTTCTTCACTCCTTCATTTTCACACAACCAAAACACCTCTGCTTCCCCCCTTGGCCGAATACACTAAGCCATTCCCTTCTTCTTCATTTCTTCTTCTTCTACTCTCTTCTTTCTTCTTTTGCTCGAGGACGAGCAAACATTTTAAGTTTGGTGTGGTAAAAGCGTTGCTTTTTCGTTTTTCCATAACCATTATGGCATCCAAGGCCGGAGAAACCTCTAGAAAGAGGAAAGGGAAGGCAAAAGCTTCCACCTCCAAGTCATGGGAGATGGATAGGTTCATCTCAAAGGTGCATCAAGACCACTTCTATGAAGTTGTGGCCTTGAAGAAGGTGATCCCCGAGGTCCCCTTTTCACTCAAAAAGGGTGAATATCCGGAGATCCGCCATGAGATCCAAAGAATAGGTTGGGAAGTACTCACCAACCCCATTCAACAAGTTGGAATCTTGATGGTTCAAGAGTTCTATGCCAATGCATGGATCACCAAGAGCCATGATCAAAGTATGAACCCGGATCCAAAGAATTATCTTACTATGGTTCGGGGGAAATACTTGGATTTTAGTCCGGAAAGTGTGAGGGTGGCGTTCAACTTGCCTATGATGCAAGGAGATGAACATCCTTACACAAGAAGGGTCAACTTTGATCAAAGGTTGGACCAAGTCCTCACAATCATATGTGAAGAGGGCGCACAATGGAAGAGAGATTCAAGAGGCAAGCCGGTTCAATTGAGAAGGCATGACCTCAAACCCGTGGCTAGAGGATGGTTGGAGTTTATCCAACGCTCAATCATTCCCACTAGCAACCGGTCTGAAGTTACTTTAGACCGGGCCATCATGGTCCATAGCATCATGATTGGAGAAGAAGTGGAAGTTCATGAGGTCATAGCCCAAGAACTCTACAAGGTGGCGGATAAGTCCTCTACCTTAGCAAGGTTAGCCTTTCCTCACCTCATTTGTCACCTCTGTTATTCAGTTGGAGTTGACATAGAGGGAGACATCACCATTGATGAGGATAAGCCCATTACCAAGAAAAGGATGGAGCACACAAGAGACCCTTCTCATCATGAGATCCCTGAGATACCTCAAGGGATGCACTTTCCTCCACAAAACTATTGGGAGCAACTAAACACCTCCCTAGGAGAATTAAGTTCCAACATGGGACAACTAAGGGTGGAGCATCAAGAACACTCCATTCTCCTCCATGAAATAAGAGAAGATCAAAGAATCATGAGAGAGGAGCAACAAAGGCAAGGAAGAGACATTGAGGAGCTCAAGCACTCCATAGGACCTTCAAGAGGAAGGAAGAGCCGCCATCACTAAGGTGGACCCGTTCCTTGATTTCCTTGTTCTTTATTCTTCTATTTTTCGAATTTTTTATGCTTATGTTTGTCCATGTTTGTGTCTTGTGAGCATTAGTATCTTAGTGTCTATGCCTTAAAGTTATGAATGTCCTATGAATCCATCACCTTTCTTAAATAAAAACGTGCTTAATGGAAAAGGAAAAGAATTGCATAAATTTTGAATTTTATAACAGTCTAATTATTTTGATGTGGTGGCAACACTTTTGTTCTCTGAATGTATGCTTGAACAGTGCATATGTCTTTTGAATTTGTGGTTCATGAATGTTGGCTCTTGAAAGAATGATGAAAAAGGAGACATGTTACTGAGGATCTGAAAAATCATAAAAATGATTCTTGAAGCAAGAAAAAGTAGTGAACACAAAAAAAAAAGAAAAAAAAAAGAGAAGCAGAAAGCAAACGAAAAAAAAAAAGAAAAGAGAAAGAGAAAGAAAGAAATAAAGTTGTGATCCAAGGCAATAAGAGTGTGCTTAAGAACCCTGGACACCTCTAATTGGGGACTTTAGCAAAGCTGAGTCACAATCTGAAAAGGTTCACCCAATTATGTGTCTGTGGCATGTATGTATCCGGTGGTAATACTGGAAGACAGAGTGCTTTGGGCCACAGCCAAGACTCAATAAAGTAGCTGTGTTCAAGAATCATCATACTTAACTAGGAGAATCAATAACACTATCTGAATAACACTATCTGGATTCTGAGTTCCTAAAGAAGCCAATCATTCTGAGTCCCAAAGGATAAAGTGAGATGCCAAAACTATTCAGAGGCAAAAAGCTGAAAGCCCCGCTCATCTAATTAATACTGATCTTCATAGATGTTTTTAGAGTTCATTGCATATTCTCTTCTTTTTTATCTTATTTGATCTTTAGTTGCTTGGGGACAAGCAACAATTTAAGTTTGGTGTTGTGATGAGCGGATAATTTGTACGCTTTTTGGCATTGTTTTTAGTATGTTTTTAGTATGATTTAGTTAGTTCTTAGTATATTTTTATTAGTTTTTTAGTTAAAATTCACTTTTCTGGACTTTACTATGAGTTTGTGTGTTTTTCTGTGATTTCAGGTATTTTCTGGCTGAAATTGAGGGACTTGAGCAAAAATCTGATTCAGAGACTGAAAAGGACTGCAGATGGTGTTGGATTCTGACCTCCCTGCACTCGAAGTGAATTTTCTAGAGCTACAGAAGCCCAATTGGCGCGCTCTCAACGGCGTTGGAAAGTAGACATCCTGGGCTTTCCAGCAATATATGATAGTCCATACTTTGCCCAAGATTTGATGGCCCAAACCGGCGTTCAAAGTCACCTACAGAAATTCCAGCGTTAAACGCCGGAACTGGCACCTAATTGGGAGTTAAACGCCCAAACTGGCATAAAAGCTGGCGTTTAACTCCAAGAGAAGTCTCTACACGAAAATGCTTCATTGCTCAGCCCAAGCACACACCAAGTGGGCCCGGAAGTGGATTTTTATGTCATTTACTCATCTTTGTACACCTTAGGCTACTAGTTTTCTATAAGTAGGACCTTTTACTATTGTATTGTAGATCTTCGGATCGATAGAGAGTCTTTTGATCATGTTTTGATGATTGAACTCACCATGGGAGGCTGGCCATTCGGCCATGCCTAGACCTTGTTCTTATGTATTTTCAACGGTGGAGTTTCTACACACCATAGATTAAGGTGTGGAGCTCTGCTGTACCTCGAGTATTAATGCAATTACTATTGTTCTTCCATTCAATAGCGCTTGTTCTTTTACCAAGATATCACTTGTTCTTCAACTTGATGAATGTGATGATCCGTGACACTCATCATCATTCTCACCCATGAACAAGGTGACTGACAACCATTCTTGTTCTACAAGCATTTGAGGCTTAGTGAATATCTCTTGGATTCTTTAATCGGAATCTTCGTGGTATAGGCAGGACCTGATGGCGGCATTCAAGAGAATCCGGAAGGTCTAAACCTTGTCTGTGGTATTCTGAGTAGGATTCAATGATTGAATGACTGTGACGTGCTTCAAACCTGTAACCTACTGGGCGTTAGTGACAGACGCAAAAGAGGGATTCTATTCCGGTAGGGGAGGGAACCAAACCGGTGATTGGCAGTACTGTGACAGAGTGCGTGCATTAGCTTTCACTGCGAGGATGGGAGGTAGCCACTGACAACGGTGAAACCCTACACGAGCTTGCCATGGAAAGGAGTAAGAAGGATTGGAAGAAGACATTAGGAAAGCAGAGAGACGGAAGGGAAGGCATCTTCATTCGCTTGTCTGAAGCTCTTACACCAATGATATGCATAAGTATCTCTATCTTTATCTTTTATGTTATTTTCGTTCATCACCATTATACATTTGAGTCTGCCTGACTGAGATTTACAAGGTGACCATAGCTTGCTTCATACCACCAATCTCCGTGGGATCGACCCTTACTCGCGTAAGGTTTATTACTTGGACGACCCAGTGCACTTGCTGGTTAGTTGTGCGAAATTGTGTTTATGCCATGGTAGTGAGCACCAAGTCTTTGGAGCCATTACTAGGGATTGTTTATGTTTTGAAAAGTATTGATCACAATTTCGTGCACCAGATGCCAAAACTATTCAGAGGCAAAAAGCTAAAAGCCCCGCTCATCTAATTAATACTGATCTTCATAGATGTTTTTGGAGTTCATTGCATATTCTCTTCTTTTTATCTTATTTGATTTTCAGTTGCTTGGGGACAAGCAACAATTTAAGTTTGGTGTTGTGATGAGCGGATAATTTGTACGCTTTTTGGCATTGTTTTTAGTATGTTTTTAGTATCTTTTAGTTAGTTTTTATTATATTTTTATTAGTTTTTAGTTAAAAATCACTTTTCTGGACTTTACTATGAGTTTGTGTGTTTTTCTGTGATTTCAGGTATTTTCTGGCTGAAATTGAGGGATCTGAGCAAAATCTGATCCAGAGACTCAAAGGACTGCAGATGCTGTTGGATTCTGACCTCCTTACACTCGAAGTGGATTTTCTGGAGCTACAGAAGCCCAATTGGCGCGCTCTTAACGGCGTTGGAAAGTAGACATCCTGGGCTTTCCAGCAATATATGATAGTCCATACTTTGCCCAAGATTTGATGGCCCAAACCGGCGTTCAAAGTCACTTCAAGAAATTCCAGCGTTAAACGCCGGAACTGGCACCTAAATGGGAGTTAAACGCCCAAACTGGCATAAAAGCTGGCGTTTAACTCCAAGAAGAGTCTCTACACGAAAATGCTTCATTGCTCAGCCCAAGCACACCAAGTGGGCCCGGAAGTGGATTTTTATGTCATTTACTCATCTCTGTACACCCTAGGCTACTAGTTTTCTATAAGTAGGACCTTTTACTATTGTATTTTCATCTTTGGATTATTTTTAGATCCTTTGATCATCTTTGGACATCTAGTTCTTAGATCACTGGGAGGCTGGCCATTCGGCCATGCCTAGACCTTGTTCTTATGTATTTTCAACGGTGGAGTTTCTACACACCATAGATTAAGGTGTGGAGCTCTGCTGTACCTCGAGTATTAATGCAATTACTATTGTTCTTCTATTCAATTCCGCTTGTTCTTGTTCCAAGATATCACCTGTTCTTCAACTTGATGAATGTGATGATCCGTGACACTCATCATCATTCTCACTTATGAACAAAGTGACTGACAACCACTCTTGTTCTACAAGCATATGAGGCTTAGTGAATATCTCTTGGATTCCTGATACACGATGCATGGTTGATCGCCTGACAACCGAGTGCTCGCCTGACAAACGAGCCAGCCATTCCGTGAGATCAGAGTCTTCGTGGTATAGGCGAGAACTGATGGCGGCATTCAAGAGAATCCGGAAGGTCTAACCTTGTCTGTGGTATTCTAAGTAGGATTCAATGATTGAATGACTGTGACGTGCTTCAAACTCCTAGCAGGCGGGGCGTTAGTGACAGACGCAAAAGAATCGAGGGATTTTATTCCGGCCTGACCGAGAACCGACAGCTGATTAGCCATATGCTGTGACAGAGCATGGGAACATTTTCACTGAGAGGATGGGAGGTAGCCACTGACAACGGTGAAACCCTACATGAGCTTGCCATGGAAAGGAGTAAGAAGGATTGGATGAAGACTGTAGGAAAGCAGAGAGACGGAAGGGAAGGCATCTTCATACGCTTGTCTGAAGCTCTCACCAATGATATACATAAGTATCTCTATCTTTATCTTTATGCTTTATTCGTTTATCACTATACCCAATTGAGTCTGCCTGACTGAGATTTACAAGGTGACCATAGCTTGCTTCATAGCAACAATCTCCGTGGGATCGACCCTTACTCGCGTAAGGTTTATTACTTGGACGACCCAGTGCACTTGCTGGTTAGTTGTGCGAAGTTGTGTTTATGCCATGGTATTGAGCACCAAGTTTTTGGATTCATTACCGGGGATTGTTCTTGAGCTGTGAAAAGTATTGATCACAATTTCGTGCACCAACCACCAAATAGCATACATTTGTTATTTCTCTCTAGATTGGACCTAAATGTGAAAACATGCATTTTTGTGCTTAAATTGGTCATTTTGATTCCACTTTAATTCCATTTGATGCCTTGATGTGTTTGTTAAGTGATTTCAGGCCAATTAGGCAAAAATGGTTTGGTAGAAGTGGAAGAAAGCATGCAAGAAGGGAGATTTCATGAAGAAAACAAAGGAGAAGCACACAGTCAAGTGTGCATATGCACAGGACAAGTGGAAATCAGCAAGTGTGCGTACGCACACACTTCATTAATGAAGCACGTGACTCGCGATTTTTGGGGCTTCTTGGCCCAATTTCGGAAGGCTGGAAGCTCATTTGGAGTGCTATATCAAAGGATGATCATTTCATATGAAGGAGAGCTCACTTTTAGACATTAGAAGACATTATTAGGAGTAGGAGTAGTGTAGTTTAGAAAATGCTCTCTTAGGGTTTAATTAGGTTTCATTGTAGAATTTTATACTTCAAGTTTTGATCTTGGATCTTGCTTATCTCATTGTAAGTACTCTTTAATTTCCCTTTAATTACACTACTCTTGTTATATTTTCTTTTGGTTCAAGTTACTTTGTTAATATAAGCAATTTTGATTTCTTGAATCTTTTGTTTATGAATTTGATATTTATGATTGCTATATGCTTGATTGAGTTTCTATTGTTGATATTGTGAATATTTTGGTTATAGTTTTTATTATCCTTTGTAATTTATTGTGTTTTGTTTTTATGCCCACAAAGTGTTTGTGAAAATGGCAACTATAGATTTTGAGTACATTTTCACACCTTGACTTGGAAAATAAATTCCTAGGATACTAGAGTCATGTCCGACATTTAGTGGTAATTCTTGGGTTGTTAGTTGGCTCTTGTTTCCATTGACGCTAGCTTTTTACTAAGTTAATTAGTAAGTTAGCTAAGACTTATAAATTAAGGTCAATTATGCTTGCTTGACTTACTCCTCGATGTTAGGGGTCGATGAAGTGAGATTAACTCATCATAGTTGCCATAGTTGTGGTTATGACGATGATAGAATTCCTTAATTTTCATTCCCAAGTCAAGGCTCTTTTATACAATTATAGCATTTTCACTACTTTTCACCTTATCCTCTTTTTAATTGCATTAATTTCCTTTTTGATCATTTGTTAGTTCTTTTATTCCTTAGTTCTTTTACATTTTCTGTTTTATACTTCAAAACTTCCCTATTTCACAACCAAGAATGTTCACCTAAGTTGCATGGTCCGAGGGAGATGACCTAGGACTTAAAACTCCCGGTTAATATTTGTTTTGATTGTGACAAACCTTTGAATTAAACTTTGATTGTGGGAATTGATTGTCAGCCTAGACTATGCTTGCAACGAGTTCCTATTTTGTGAAATTTTAGACCCGCACTAATCCGCACATCACGACGCGGTTTAGATATGATGATTTTTTTTAAAAAAATCTGATCCGATCTGATCCAATTTTAAGCAGTTTGGATTGGATTAGATTTGCGATTTTATAAATTAAAAAATTAAATATATATAACAAGTCTCAACATCAAAATTTAAGTAACCAACAATGACATAACAAGTCTCAATAATATCTTGAAAAACTAACAATAACATAACAATAGAAATAAAATTATAGGTTAGTTAAAGTAAATAAATAAATACATTTTGAACATGAAATATTTATTAAATAATAATAAAGATTTATATCCTCTAAATTTTAAATTTTACTTTAGAGAGTAAAGTGTGATCTCTTACCATTTATTTCATAAGTGGGACCAAGAGAAAATATGAGAGATAAATCATTCAAGGTGAGAGATCACACCTTACCTTCTAAAGTGAAAATTCAAAAGTTAGAAGATCAAAATTCAAAATAATAATATTATAGCACATTGTGCTGTTTGTATTGGATTGGATCGGTTATGAGAAATAGATCCGAAATCCAATCCGATCCAATGGTTTGCCAAAAAATAGAATCCAGCTAAATCTAAATTAGTATAGTTTTAATCGATTTTCAATTTGGATTGAATTTGATGAGTGGCTTAATTTAGATCGGTTTGGATTTAAATACCCCAGTTAAATTCAAATAAAATCTTTCATAGATAGTAACCCATCTACTAAATTAATAAATTAGAAGAGAATCCAACTAAATCTTAATTAGTATAGTTGTAATTGATTTTTAGTTTGCACTGGATTTGATGAGAAGTTTAATTTAGATCAGTTTGGATTAAAATACCCCTAGTTAAATTCAAATAAAATCTTTCATAGATAGTAACCCATCTACTGAATCAATAAACTAGTCTTAAACCCGTGCGATGCACGGGGTTATATTTAAATTTGACATATTAAATCAAAAATAATATTTTATAATCATAAATTTTTCGAGTTTAGTATAACACTATCATTGTCATTATATAGTAAACGTACTGAATATGCTGTTTTATCTTTATTCAAAGTAAAATGCAAATGGAAGACCAATATTCTTGAACCATAAGAAAGTAGACATGAAAAAATAAGAACATATATAACTGTAATAATAGCATGTCAAATTTACACTAAACTTTATATCAAAAGGCTAATGAAAATTTATCGACAACCTAGTATCTTACTAACTTCATTAGAAAAGCAATTGGCATATGATGTTGTGCTCCCTGTTACACATTTCATCTCAAATCTAAAAATAGAGTTATAGATAAATTAGTTATATCTACAGTAAATATTTATGCAAAAGTGTAAATCATAACATGCTATTAAAATGAAAATAATACCTAAATATTATTAAAAACTTCTTTGAACACGACATTTGTTGTTGATGACTTTGGATTGCCGTCTTCGTCCAGAATTAAAACCCTAAGGCCACTTCCACTCTTAACTCTTGACAAAGCAATATAAAGTTATCCATGGGTGAACATTGATTTTGGAAAGTAAAATCCTACATGTGATAATGATTGACCCTGACTCTTGTTAATGGTCATTGCAAAGTATACTTTTAATAGAAATGGTCTCCGTTGGAACTTAAACGGCAATCATGAATTTGAAGGGATCAATTTCATTCTTGGAATGTACACTTTGTCTCTAATATTTCAAACGATCACTACTGTTGCTCCAATTTACGTTGTTGCCAAGTTCGTTAACTATTAATCTTGTCCCGTTGCATAAACCTAAAGTCTGGTCTATGTTTTGCAGTAGCATTACAGCGACTCCTGGCTTCAAAGTCAACTTGTGATTGAGTAGTCCCGAACATTTGATATCATTTAGGAACTCTGGTGCGAACCACTCTTGTTTTACATCTTCATTCTCATCAGCTTGACATGTTGTGTCAGAACTCAAATACTCCTTTTCCATCCCTAGAAAGATTGTCAAGACAAAATCATTTACCTTCTCGACACTCTCAAACATGGGTACAAGAATTGTCCTACTCTAAAAATACCTATAATCTGACATATTTTGCAATAAATTTGGATATGCAAAGTCTACCAAATGAGAGAGAGGGTCATCAGTAGTTGTAATCAACAGATCATCTGGAATTTCAACTTCTGATTCATCACCAACAACAGAACCAATATTTCCATTTCCAATATCTAGTATCCAATTAGCAAATCTCTTCATTTCACCTTCATCTTGATCCGAAGAAGACATTAGAAGTCTCATGTTTGTATGCAGTTTCGGAACTTTACAAAATGACCACAGATGGAATGAGTTAATAGCTGATGACAATATATCGTGTCTACTCCCTTTCGGAATCACCGGAAGTATCTGTCTGAAATCACCTCCTAGAACAACAACCTTACCGACAAATGGTTTATGTGTCTTATGTTGATCGGTAACTGGCATAAGATCCCTGAGCGTCCGATCAAGTGCTTCAAAGCACATTTTATTAAGCATTGGAGTTTCATCCCAAATTATTAAGCTACTTTGGATGAGCAGCTTAGCCTTCAAACTGCCATGCTTGATGTTGCAAGTAGATTCATCAGTAATTGTAATGGTTACTGAAAATCTATAATGAGCCATTCTACCACCAGGTAGGAGTAAAGACACAATTTCACTAGATGCGACATTTAAAACAATCTTTCCTCTAGACCAAATAGCAGAAGAAAGTCCATTCCAAATAAATGTCTTACCACTCCCGTATTTCACAACCAAGAATGTTCACCTAAGTTGCATGGTTCGAGGGAGACGACCCGGGACTTAAAACTCCCGGTTAATATTTGTTTTTATTGTGACAAACCTTTGAATTAAACTTTGGTTGTGGGAATTTCTTGTCGGCCTAGACTATGCTTGCAACGAGTTCCTATTTTGTGAAATTCTAGACTGGCATTAATCTACACATCACGACGCGGTTTGGATTGGATTGGATTTGCGATTTTATAAATTAAAAAATTAAATATATATAACAAGTCTCAACATCAAATTTTAAGTAACCAACAATGACATAACAAGTCTCAATAATATCTTGAAAAACTAACAATAACATAACAACAGAAATAAAATTATAGGTTAGTTAAAATAAATAAATAAATACATTTTGAACATGAAACATTTATTAAATAATAATAAAGATTTATATCCTCTAAATTTAGAATTTTACTTATTTTTCATTTAAATTACATTTTTAACTTTCTCTTTACCCAAAAATGACCATAACACCCCTTTTTATCTTTTTACCTTCGTTCCATAGGATTAAAACTACTTTTGTAACTACTTTTTAACTCTTTTTTTACCATGATTTTTGTGCTCTTAGGGACTGAAATTTCAGAGGTACAGTTTTTATGTTTTTCTTCACTTTTTGTGACGTTTAAAGCTTGAAACTTAAAATCCCAAGCGCTTCCATGTTTCCGGCTGTTTTCACACAAAATCCAGAGGCAATATAACAGTATTTTACACATATTTATCAAGTCAAAACTGTGGTAACTCACAAAATTTCCAGAAACTCAAAACAAGCACAAATTCACCACAAAGTGGCTCATATAAGCACCAAAAACATGCACAACCATACTCTAACTAATCCTAACCCTTACCTCTTATGTAATTCAGTTATTAAACCTTTCTCACACTAGAAAATGTGCATACAAGGGCAGAAACACAGTTGGTGGTGGTGAGTTTCGTTTTTAGGCCTAAAGTGTCGCAAAACGTCGAAATTCAGCCACTGTGAGCTCGAAACTCCTTAACTCCTTAGGTGTGCTCCACGGGTGCTTCATGAGGAGTTCTCTATACATAGAGGAGAGTAAAGATTCATAATGGTTACTGTTTCTTTTTAAAAGAAAAAGAAAAGGAGAAAGAATAAGAGTTTACCTAGTCGAATTCGGTATAAACGCAAAGATTGGTGAAAACGGACAAGAGTTTGTACTTGTATGGTTTGAGTCCTTGAAGAATACTTGAAAAATAGTGTATGAATGGTAAAATAAGAGGCTAAAATGCAGGTAGTGTGTGCAGAATTTTCTCTATTTCTCCTCTCTCACTTATGGTTCTTATCTTCTCTTTATGGTAAAATGGTATTGAATTTTTTCTTGGTAATTGTATTAAATAAAAATTTGAAATCTAACCTAATTAAATGTAGTAAAAGCGGGATGGAAAAATTAGATAGAAATGGGCTGATAGCAAGAGAGAAGGGGCGTGATTTCGAGGAAACACAGTCAACGTCATAATGACATGTTTATCTGTAGTTAACCGCAGTTAATTTCTCGTGGTTATAAACACAGAAGAGTGGGGTGAGAGACTGAGATAATCTCATCCTAGAGGCTAAGAGAGGGAAGCTGAGTTAATTGGGTAGCAAGAAAGAGGATTCAGGGACTCTAGGAGTTGTTTGCGGAATACTATGCAGAAATTCGGTTCGGATAACTTTTATCAGACAGTAAAACAATTAATGACTAATAACTATTATTAAAGAAGTAAATCATGAAGAGATAGCCAATATAAATCTAGAGACATATTTACTTGAATAGAAATTACTTTTACCACTGGTTCTGAGGTTTTCAGTTACTAGAATTTTTCTTGGTGCACGCACAATCGTCACTAAAAAAGTTTTTGCGGCTCGAAAATTTCTGGTGTGGTAACTAAGCCAATGGTAAGATAGTATTTAATATTAATTAGTCAAATTTGACTTAAAGGGATTAATTTCCCTTATTAAACCAAGTTTGACCTCGTAACTCTCTTTTTCTTTTTCTTTTTCATTTTTTTCCTAGCCAAAAAAGTCTATTTACTAAAAATCTGGTTCTTATATTCTACCCTCCTTAAAGAAAAGTTTGCCCTCAAAATCTAGTCACCTTAGAATAACTGTGGGTAATCAGTCTTCATTGTGCTCTCTAGCTCCTAGGTGTGTTCTTCCATGCCATCTCATCCCCAAGCAACTTTTACTAACAAAACCTCCTTGCCTCTCAGCTGTTTGATACTTTGGTCGACTATTTGCACGGGTGGTACTTGAAACGTCAAGTCATTCTGTAACGGTATTGTTTCAGGTTCTAGGACATGACTTTCATCAGGATTATATTTTCTAAGCTGGAAAACGTGGAATACATCATGAAGATTGGATAGATAAGGGGGAAGAGCTATCTAGTAGGTTATTGATCCCACTCTTTTTAAAATCTCAAAAGGACCTATGAACATAGGGCTTAGTTTCTTGGTCTTGAGACTACAACCCACTCCAGTGGTTGGTGTTACTTTAAGAAAAACATGATCACCCTCAGTAAACTCTAAAGGTTTTCTTCTCCTATCGGCATAGCTTTTCTGCCGGCTCTAAGCCGTCAGAATTCTCTCGCAAATTCTGTTGATTTGCTCAGTTCTCTCCTGAACTAACTCTGTTCCCAGCATACTGGATTCTTTCCCTTCATACCAGCATAGTGGTGATTGACATTTGCGATCATAGAGTGCTTCGTATGGTGCCATCCCGATGCTTTCATGAAAACTGTTGTTGTAGGAAAATTCTACAAGCGGCAGGTATCTTTCCCAACTTCCTTTCTGGTCTAGGACACATGCTCGTAACATATCTTCCAGTGTTTGAATAGTCCTTTCCGACTAGCCATCCGTCTGAGGATGATAAGCTGTACTCATGTGTAGACACGTTCCGAATGCTTTTTGAAAAGCTCCCCAAAATCGTGAAGTGAATCTCGGGTCCCTATCTGACACAATACTGGATGGTACCCCATGCAACCTCACTATTTCCCGAATATAAAGTTGTGCGAGCATTTCCATTGAATAGTCCATTCGAATTGGTAAATAGTGAGTAGACTTGGTTAGTCTGTCCACAATTACCCAGATGGCATCATTTTCGGATGTGGTCCTTGGCAGTCCTAAAACAAAGTCCATGGTAATCGCCTCCCATTTCTACTGTGGCACTTCTAGAGGTTGAAGAGTTCCTGACGGCTTCTGGTGCTCAATCTTAACCGTTTGACATGTGAGACACTTCGAAACAAAGGTAGCAATGTCCCTCTTCATTCCGGGCCACCAAAACATCTGACTCAAATCCTGGTACATCTTAGTAATACCAGGGTGGATAAAAAATCTTCCATGATGTGCCTCCCTTAATATTTCATGTCACAGATTATCGGATTCTGGTACACATATTTTACCATTGAATCGCCATTGCCCTTCTGCATCCCATCTTACTTCTCTCTGTTGGTCCTTGTCGACACATGACAAAAGCTGGGTCATCTTTGACTCTTGAGCTTGCACTCGTCAGATCGCCGTCTTAAAGTCATGAGTTAACTGCATCTGTGCCAAACACATTCCCCGTGAAGTCACTTTTAGTCCCAGCTTAAGTCCTTCAAAATTAGTCCTTAATTCTTCTTCCTTAATTTTCATCCAGGAGAGACTTGCATTCTTCCTGCTAAGGGCGTCCGCGACCACATTTGCCTTCTTGGGATGAAAGTTTAGTTCAAAGTCGTAGTCCTTTAAGAATTTCATCCATCTCCTTTGCCTCATGTCACTACAAAAAAAAAAGCCTATGGTCACAGTAAAAAACCGTGACCATAGCTAGGAAAAAGGGTGACCATAGATCTATGGTCATGGTTTTGGACCTAAGGTCACGGTTTTTTACCATGGCCTATTCTCTAGTGGCCATAGGTCTATGGTCAGGGTTTTTTTTATATATGGTCACGATTTTTATAGTCACGGTTATAATTTTCAAATTCTAACATTTTAGGCCACGTTTTTTCACCGTGACGATAGGTTGATCTATGGTCACGCGTAAAAACCGTTACCATAGCCTTATCTTCACCGTGACCATAGCCTCTATGGTCACCCCTCTTGAAAACCGTGACCATAGCCTTATCTATGGTCACGGTGACACGGTTTTCACCGTGACCATAGCCTCTATGGTCACCCCTCTTTAAAATCGTAACCATAGCCTTATCCATGGTCACGGTTTTTAGCGTGGCCATAGCTCTATGGTCACCCCTCCTTAAACCGTGATCATAGCCTTATCTATGATCACAATTTTTACCGTAACCATAGCCTCTATGGTCACCCCTCCTGAAAACCGTGACCATAGCCTTATCTATGGTTACGGTTTTCACCGTGACCATAGCCTCTTTGGTCACCCCTCTTTAAAACCGTGACCATAGCCTTATCTATGGTCACGGTTTTCACCGTGGCCATAGCTCTATGGTCACCCCTCCTTAAAACCGTGACCATAACCTTATCTATGGTCACGGTTTTCACCATGACCAGACCATAGTCTCTATGGTCACCCCTCTTTAAAACCGTGACCATAAGCTTATCTATGGTCACGGTTTTCACCGTGACCACAGCCTCTATGGTCACGGTTTTCACTGTGACCCAACCTCTATGGTCACCCCTCCTTAAAATCGTGACCCTAGCCTTATCTATGGTCACCCTACTTAAAAACCGTGACTATAGCCTGCTTTGTTTTATGCGATTTAATTTTTTTTAAAACATAATCACATCCCAAAATGATGATAATCACCAAATAAATCTAAAAATAAGAAATTCAAGAAATCTAAATTATAAAAGTTTTATTATAAGCTAGATATGTTTTTAGTCCAAACAACACAAATAAAAATAGAGTGTAATTATCCATTACATGTAATAACACGTAAAATCTCGTTTCAAAAAGTACACAAGACATCAAAATATTACATGTAGATAACTAAAGTCCTTATAAGACTCATTCCATCTCATCCAAAATACAAGTATGAGAATAGAACAATTAGGCAACACCCTTTCCCTTCTTCTGGATTTTCTTCGGTGCAACCCAAAAGCTTTTGAATTGCTCTTCGCATGTATTGGATTGCAAACTTTACCTATAACATTAAAAATCAAACAAAATCAGCTTAACAATAGTAAAACTATTACCAAATTTTGATTCAGCATTAGTTATAAGTATAAAAACAACTATATATACTCATAGTGAACTTTGGAAGACGAACTTTATATGTATCTACAAGTTCCATCATCAAATCAACTAAATCAAAGAATGGACTATTTAAAACCATCCCTGCAATTGACGGATCCTCAACTCCATACATAAGGCTGAAGAGAGTCACATAATTAATGGCATGATATACCGGTCAAAATGATAAGTTGAATCCTTACATGCACTTAACAAGGAGAAAAAAATTGATTCACATAGGAACAAAAACATACATGACCCTAGCCTTATCTATGGTCACCCTACTTAAAAACCGTGACTATAGCCTGCTTTGTTTTATGCGATTTAATTTTTTTTAAAACATAATCACATCCCAAAATGATGATAATCACCAAATAAATCTAAAAATAAGAAATTCAAGAAATCTAAATTATAAAAGTTTTATTATAAGCTAGATATGTTTTTAGTCCAAACAACACAAATAAAAATAGAGTGTAATTATCCATTACATGTAATAACACGTAAAATCTCGTTTCAAAAAGTACACAAGACATCAAAATATTACATGTAGATAACTAAAGTCCTTATAAGACTCATTCCATCTCATCCAAAATACAAGTATGAGAATAGAACAATTAGGCAACACCCTTTCCCTTCTTCTGGATTTTCTTCGGTGCAACCCAAAAGCTTTTGAATTGCTCTTCGCATGTATTGGATTGCAAACTTTACCTATAACATTAAAAATCAAACAAAATCAGCTTAACAATAGTAAAACTATTACCAAATTTTGATTCAGCATTAGTTATAAGTATAAAAACAACTATATATACTCATAGTGAACTTTGGAAGACGAACTTTATATGTATCTACAAGTTCCATCATCAAATCAACTAAATCAAAGAATGGACTATTTAAAACCATCCCTGCAATTGACGGATCCTCAACTCCATACATAAGGCTGAAGAGAGTCACATAATTAATGGCATGATATACCGGTCAAAATGATAAGTTGAATCCTTACATGCACTTAACAAGGAGAAAAAAATTGATTCACATAGGAACAAAAACATACATGAGTTTCCAATTCAACAAATAAAATTACCTAAAATAATTTTTGCTCATGAATATAATATGAAATCCTTAGTGTTACATAGAAAGAGCCATTGGCCCACCAGATCAACTAGCAGTACATAATTTTGAGGTGAAAAAAGAAACAGGAACTAGAAAGTGTAATAATCACACAATACTTAACTGCTAAAAGATGAGCTGAACGATTCTGAATTTCTCCAACAATGCTACTGTGTGCAAATAATCACTACCGGTTGCGGATGATTCAGAGGCCCTTTTATGTCTCTCTTCATATCATGATTCTTTAAGGAGTGACATAATTCAACAAGTGTCTGTGTGGGGGGGGCTTTTGGGCTCTTTGCCAAAGGCTGACGGCATTGATGGTGGCAAGCACTGGTTTGGTGGAGA
This sequence comes from Arachis stenosperma, assembly GCF_014773155.1. Taxonomy (NCBI): domain Eukaryota; kingdom Viridiplantae; phylum Streptophyta; class Magnoliopsida; order Fabales; family Fabaceae; genus Arachis; species Arachis stenosperma. The sequence goes on from NC_080378.1 coordinate 111,189,008, forward strand.
CTTTCTTTCTCAGCAATGAATTTCTGTATGTCTTTGAATTTGGGGCTCTGGCGTTCCCCAATTGCCTCCTTCATTTAGCAAAAACAAGTGAAGTTTATAAACACACACACACACACACACATGATCTAATATTTGTTCCACCATATGAATTGAAAGTTAAAACCATTGAAATAAAGAAACTATTTCAGATAATGATTGATGACTCTTAAGACATGGATTAACCACCCTTTATATCATAAAGAGAAAAAACAAGATAAGTAACAATGAATTATGACATATTCCATGCTTTTTGAGGTAAAACACATCAAAAGAAAACAAACCAATCAAAGCTTCTCATACCTTGCCACTGGTACCAACGGCTACTACCATCTTAGCTTCAGTAGCAGCAAGATCCTCACTGAGCTTCTTGTTCTTGGATTCAAGCTCCACATTCAAACCCTTTATCCAACTCGGCCTTGAAGACCACCACCTTAGACTTCAAATCTTGACAAAATATAAATATAAACCAGAATAGAACCACTAGTTTATTTTACCATATGAAACTAAGCATTATGTTCATTTTGCATTACATATGATAGTTCCAAGATGATGTAGAGATGTACTTACTATTGGTAGCAAAGACGCGACACCGATTCACCTCCAAGGACGGCGAGCTCCATCGGTGGCGACTGGGTGCGGTGGTGGTGACGAAAATCGGCTCTCCTTCTCTCACGCGCTTCACTGGCTTCCGTCAATCTCTCTCAGCGTCGCTCTCCCTTTCTCCTCAGTTCATGATTCCAACAACGGTGGCGGTCTCCAAAGCTGTGACAATAAGGCGTGACAGTGATGGCGCGAGACAACGCCCCTCCTCCTCTTCTCTTGCGCTGGCTTTCTCTCTTTCTCTTCTTGTCTGCAGTAGCGCTGACGAAGAACCCAGCAGCGACAACGAGCGACGGCCCGTGATGAGAGCGGCGACAGCTCCACGGCAACGAGCTGGGCGCGACGCTGGCACGCTCTTCTCCCTCTCCTTCCCTTCTTCTTCCCCCTCGAGCTCCCCCTGTTTCTCGTTTCCTTCCTTTTCTAAACGTGTGTGTGCAGTGCGTTGTGTTTTGATTTAGGGAATGGGGAATCAGGGTTTTATTTAGGAATTTTAGAGTTAGAGTTAAATATATTTGAGTAATATAACAATTTTATAAAATATTTGTGATAGAATAGCAATCTAGAATTTAAATATAATATTGTAAGGATTATTTTTAGAATAGATGAAATTTCATTTATCAAAATATCATTGAATTCAAATAATTATTTCTAATTTAAATTATAAAGTAAACATACTAATTACATTTTATAAAATACGGTTAAATTCAAAATATCAATTACCTAAATTAAATTATATGACCTTTCCTTATTTTTCAATCATAACTTTAATTTTAATTTATATAAAATAACTAATTAAAATAAAAGTTGTACATAAATATTAATTGACTTAAATCTAAAGTATTTGCAAAAATCCATTTAATTATTCCTAATAAATTAATCTCTAACTCTAAGAACTCAATTTAATAAATAAACCATAATTTATTCATAATATAAATTTCTTAAATTTAATTATATAACACTTCCATTATTAAGTTATTAAATCATTTTTTATGTTATTATGTTTTAAATTTTTTTAATTTAAAATTAATAGTATTCAACTTAATTTTTTATTTATAAAATTAAATTTAAAATTTTAATATTTAAAATAAATCACATAAAATTATTATTAGCTTTTAATTATTAAAATTTTTAAAAGATAAAATATTTAAAATTATAAAAAATACATAAAAATCTTAATTAATTTAAACTCAAATGATTAAAATTGTGTCCATAGATCCCTTTAAATCACTCCCCCAAAACCGTGATCATGGACCCTTTTAGGTCACCCTTTTGAAAAATCGTGACCATAGACACTTTTTGGCCACCCCCAAAACCGTGACCATAGACCCCTTTAGGTCACCCCCCAAAACCGTGACTTTTTTGAAAAACCGTGACCATAAACCCTTTTTGGTCACTGTAAAAAACCGTGACCATAGACACCTTTAGGTCACCCTTTTGAAAAATCGTGACCATAGACCCTTTTAGGCCACCCCCGAAACCGTGACCATAGACCCCTTTAGGTCACCCCCCAAACCCGTGACCATAGACCTTTTTAGGTCACCCTTCCGAAAAACCGTGACCATAGACCCTTTTTGGTCACTGTAAAAAACCGTGACCATAGACCTGTTTGGGTCACCCCTAAAATCGTGACCATACACCCTTTTAGGCCACCCCCCAAAACCGTGACCATAGACCCCTTTAGGCCACCCCCTAAAACCGTGATCATAGACCTTTTTAGGCCACCCCCAAAACTGTGACCATAGACCCCTTTAGGTCACCCCCTAAAACCGTGACCATAGACCTTTTTAGGTCACCCTCTTTTGAATAATCGTGACCATATCCCCTTTTTTGTCATTGTAAAAAACCGTGACCATAGACCCCTTTAGGTCACCCCTAAAACCGTGACCATAGACCCCTTTAGGCCACCCCCCAAAACCGTGACCATAGACCCTTTTCGGTCACTGTAAAAAATCGTGACCATAGACTTCTTTAGGTCACCCCTCAAAACTGTGACCATAGACCCTTTTAGGCCACCCTTTTTTAAAAAACCGTGACCATAGGTACTCTATGGTCACCCTTTCCAAAAAAACCATGACCATTGCTTTTTTTTGTCACCCTAAAAAATCGTGACCATAGAGGGTCTATGGTCACGGTTTTTTACCGTGACAAAAAAAACCGTGGCCATAGACCCAAAATATTGTAGTGTGTTGAGTTCCTTTTGGTAAAAAATGCACTTCAAGCTCTTGTGGTCAGAGAAAACTTCATTGTCTTACATGCACCGTGATTGTATTCCTTGAATTGTTCATCGAGATGTGACAAGTAGCAATGTTTTGTTGAATTCACAGCTTGATGCAGTTGTTTCAGACTTCAGTCTAGCTCGATTTATTGATCCTGATTCTTCGAGTTGGAACATATAGCTATGTTGCCCCAGGTGTAGTTTTTCTTTTCTTTTCTTTTTTATACTATACCATACATAAATTTGACTATTGATTATTGTTATTAGAAGTTGTGTTCATTGACTACTACTACCTTGGTTTCTTGATCCATTGTAGAGCTTGCATATTCATGGACTGTGACAAAAAAATGTGATGTTTATAGCTTTGGAGTAGTGGGAATGGAAACATTGATGGGAAGGCATCCGAGAGAGCTAATCTCATCTTTATTTGACACTTTTCCACAAAACATGTTGTTGAAAGATCTGTTAGATTCACAAATTCATGTGCTTCATAGTCAGAAAGATGCTCAAAATATGCTCTTGTGGTTACAATAGCACTAGCATGTTTGCATTCGAAACCAAATTCAAGACCATCAATGTTACAAATGTCTCAACAACTTTCTAGTTCCGGACAGTCACCACTGCCATTATCTTTCTTTAAAATTTTGATCCATCATATAACTTAAATCATGAAAATTTGACATTAAAGGATGCAATCTTAGGCATGTTTGTTAGTTTTAAGATGAATGATTAACAGGCTCTACTCCATTTCCTATCCGCACTTGTTTTTCTCCTGTAACACTAGATTTAAGTTACAACTTATTGAATGGAAGCATATTTTCTTAAACTGGTTATGTTGTTAACCTTAACTACTATAGTCATAGTCTGGATCTTAATCATAATGACTCCATGGGTAAATTGCACAAAGAACGTGCTAATCCTAGATACATAAACCTTTCATGCAATTCCTCCCTAGACTTTTCTCAAGAAATCATGGACTCAAAAGTCGAAATTACTTTATTATTGTTCCTTCAACAAGAGTCCTTAATCGGTTGCGTTGAAGATATTTTGGTTATAGAAGGTAGAAAATTTGAAGGAAAAACAGTTAAGAGTGGAGACTAGTAGTAAAATTGTTACATTGAAAAAACATCACTAAAATTACACTTCTCGGTTATACCACACATTCATACACTTAATCCATTATTTCCATCAATTACACTATCTCAAACTCCATAACCATTTCACAAATAAACATAAACATTCCGTTAAATTCATTATGAATTCTTATCAAAATTCCAACTATTAGAATTGAATGGACTAACTAATCTCAAAAGTTAGTTAAAGAGACAAGAGATGTCATTCACTTATAAATGTTCTAAAATCTTAATTCTTAAAAAGATGTAAAACTTGTAATAATACCAACCTTATTACAATTATTTACTTGACTTGATTTCCATCCAATATTTCTTTCTATATTAACCTTTTTATTTTTAACCTCCATCTATTACTATTAGTTACATATTATGTCTTTCTATTAGCTTTCTCCTCTATTGATTAATCAAGTAAAAACCAAGCACATTTTGCAATGGATAATACTTTTAGATTTCATATCTCACTTAATTATCTTCGATGACAACCAACTTAGATCGGTCTAGTGATTAGTTCATTAGTCTATTTAAATAAGTGTTGAGATTTCGAATCCTATCTTATGCATACAGCAACTCATTAGCTAACGACAAATTCTTAAATGGAACTCCGATCTACGACGAATTAGTCATTTATCTACCGAACTAAAAATATTAGTTCGTCCGTTAATTCATCAAATGATTCATTTTTCCCCTTAAATCAGCATCAGCACCATATTCTCTGGGCTAGAGGGCTTAGCAATTCTACTTCAAGTTGCAAAGATACCAAGGTGATGATGTGGGACTTAAGAAAAGAGTCTAAAACACTATCTTTTTTCATTAGTTTTGTTTATTTCATGTTGTGATTTGAGGACAAAATAACTAGATTGTACTTATCATCTTTTAGTTTTTCTATGTTACTTGCCTACTTGGTGTGATGTAGCATGGAAGTGAAGAAGTCATTTTTCATTTATTTTGTCCTTATGTTCAACGTAGAAAGAGATTATTATAAATGTAAGAAATTCTTATTCTATAAAGGATATCCTTGTGTAACAAATACAATTTATTTCTTTATTATCACAGCATAAAAAGGCATGCATTAGATATGAAGAATAAACAAAAAAGAATATTATATATTTTATGATAGATATACTCTGTTTATTTTTATACAACAAATTTTAAAAATAAATTTACGTCTTAATATTTTTATATTCACTATTATAGAGCAACCTCTAAATTTTTTTTCATAGAAAAAAATAAAATAAAATTCTACCGAGTATAATAATAATTTGATTGATATAATTTTATTAAATAAAGATCGATCCTGTTAACATGTGTTTTAAAGATACATTTTAAAAGTATTATTAAAAATATTTTATTGAAGTTAATGAAAAGATAACTTTTCATATATTTTTAATATAATAAATATATAAAAAAATTATTAAAATGTGCCTTCATAAGATAGGTAAATCCTTAGAATAAAAACGAAAGCATTTCTTATGTAGAAATGAAAATTATTGATGGAACAGCATGTCACTGATGACTAATTTTTTATTATTTAAACTAATTTATTATCTCAGTTATATTTATGTCGGGTTTACTTTCATAATAAGGAGTGGTTTTGGACTTTTGGTTCAACCTTAGCTTAGCCTTGAAAAGAAGGGACATATTTTGGATAATATTGACCTACACAAAAGTGTTATGTAAAGCAAGGAATTCAAGGATCAATGTTCTATAAAGTCATTTTCTCATGACAATGAAATTTATAAGTGATTATATCAGCATGAAGTTATTGCAAATGAGAATTTAGAATATATTTCTTTGCACCAAAATTATTACAAGATTAATATAAAATAGAAGCCAAAGTTGAATTAATGATGTCCTTGCTTTTTGGTTTGTTCTATTTTTCCTCCGATATATAAGATTTATTGGTATAGATGAATTCTTATTCTTTTTAATTTACTTTTTTATTTTATATTTTTACAATAAATAAATTATTAATTTTAAAATTTCAATCAAAATATATTGAATTACTTTGTGTAAAATTTATTGTTATATTATTTCAAAAAAAAATTCTGTTAATACCTATATAAATATGTTTTTTTCCCAAAAGCTAAAAGAATACCAACCCACAAAATTCCATTGCTATTCTTATAAGGAGGCTGCAAGAATTTAATTGTTTATTAGCTAGAAACTAATATATAATACATTATTACACTATATTCTATGCTTAACATGAGCTCATATATATTATTAATATTTTTCCCCCGAAATACTCACCCATGCAACGAATCAATACACTAATAACTTCGTACTAAATTGAAAGGTAGTTGTACTGACCCTTGTGAAATTTTAGACCGGCACTAATCTCCACATCACGACGTGGTTTGGATATGATGATTTTTTTAAAAAAAATGTAACAATAACATAACAATAGAAATAAATTATTGGTTAGTTAAAATAAATAAATAAATAAATATATTTTTAACATGAAATATTTATTAAAAAATAATAAAGATTTATATCCTCTAAATTTTGAATTTTACTTTAGAGAATAAAGTGTGATCTCTCACCATTTATTTCATAAGTGGAATCAAGAAAAAATATGAGAGAAAAATCATTCAAGGTGAGAGATCACACCTTACACTCTAAATTGAAAATTCAAAAGTTAAAATATCCAAATTCAAAATAATAATATTATAGCACATTGTGCGGTTTGGATTAGATTGGATTAGTTATGAAATAGATCCGAAATCCGATCCGATCCAATGATTTGTAAAAAATAGAAACCAACTAAATATAAATTAATGTAGTTTTAATCGATTTTCAATTTGGATTGGATTTGATGAGCGGTTTAATTTAGATCGGTTTAAATTTAAATATCCTTAGTTAAATTCAAATAAAATCTTTCATAGATAATAATCCATCTACTGAATCAATAAATTAGAGGAGATTTTATTATTAAGCAAATAGAAAATATATTAAAAAAAGACAAAATACTTTTTAAAATTATTTTTAAAAAATTCAAATATACTTATATAAACAATTTTAATTCAAAAAGAATATTTTCGTCTTTAAAAATTAATTCTAAAAAGGTATTTTGTTTTTTAAAATTTATGATGAAGGGAATCTTTTAGTATTTATAAATTAAATTATATTTTTAAATTTATAATACAATTAAAAAAAAATAAATTTTAAAAGGAAATGTTCAAAAGATAATTTAATCTTTAATTATAAAGTTAGTCGCCAAAAAAAAAAAAATCTTTAATTATAAAGTTAAAATTATACCCTAACCCCCACCTATTTCAATTTTCAGTCTCAGTTTCCCCTTTTTCCTCTAGCCTGAGTTCGAGCAGTCAAGGAATCCTCCGGTCAACCCCGCCGCCGGCAGCACCGGCAAGGATCCCGTCGAGCAAGGCGCGCCACAGTGTCTCCAACGCTTCTCAATCGCGCCGCCAGGTACTCCCCAGGGTCGTGTTGTTGGTTTCTTTTGCCTCTCCTCTCTTTCTCTCTCGACTGTCGCCGTTCTAGCCAGATAGGTACAAAACCTTGTTATTTTTCCTTATTTGCTAGTTAATTTCTCTGAAGTTCAAAGTTGATAATTTGATATAGCATTTGTTTAAGATTATTCTAATTTTAAGTAATTAGTTAGAAAGTGTAGCTGACTAAACCAATGCTTCAAATTCCGCAACCGCGATTTTCCTACAGGAAAATCCTTCGCTTTACTGCACCCTTCAACTGGCGCGATGTCTTTGTCAAAAGAAGCAGACCCAACATTGGGTTACCTCATGCGCAAGGACACGGAGGTGAAGCTTCCACGGCCAACGCGGGTCAAGAACAAGACACCTGCTCCGATTCAAATCACAGCGGAGCAGATTCTCCGGGAGGCTCGGGAGCGGCAAGAGGCTGAGATCCGCCCGCCAAAGCAGAAGATCGCCGGTGCCACTGAGCTTGGCGAGTACCGCCTCCGCAAGCGAAAAGAGTTTGAGGACTTAATTCGGCGTGTGAAACGGAACATTGGCGTGTGGATTAAGTATGCACAGTGGGAAGCGTCTCAGAAGGACTTCGAGAGAGCACGCTCCATTTGGGAGAGAGCACTGCAAGTTGACTACAAGAACCACACCCTTTGGCTCAAGTATGCAGAGGTGGAGATGAAGAACAAGTTCATCAACCATGCGCGAAATGTGTGGGACCACGCTGTCACCCACTTACCGAGGATCGACCAGTTATGGTACAAGTATATACATATGGAGGAACTGCTTGGCAATGTTGCTGGTGCCAGACAGGTATTCTATGAGTGAATGAACTGAATTAAATTACTCACACATGGATTACAGTTTATATAACATCACACTTTATATGTCTCTGATGCTACTGCTGCATAAGTTGAAACAATTAATAGCTAACGAATATTACTGATTATATGAAGACTAAGTAACATCACTTTTCACAATGGCAGGTTTTCGAGCGGTGGATGAAGTGGATGCCTGATCAGCAGGGATGGCTCTCTTACATCAAGTTTGAGCTTAGGTACAATGAAATTGAGCGAGCCAGGGGGATATTCGAGCGTTTTGTGCAGTGCCACCCTAGGGTTGGGGCATGGATTCGGTATGCCAAGTTCGAGATGAAGAATGGGGAGGTGGCAAAGGCTAGGAATGTTTATGAGAGAGCGGTGGTGAAGCTTGCTGATGATGAGGAAGCTGAGCAGCTGTTTGTTGCTTTTGCTGAGTTTGAGGAGAGATGTAAGGAGACTGTGCGTGCAAGGTGTATATATATGTTTGCGCTTGATCATATCCCCAAGGGGTGGGCAGAAGACTTGTACCGTAAGCTTGTGGCGTTTGAGAAGCAGTATGGTGACAGGGAAAGGATTGAGGATGCTATTGTCGGCAAAAGGAGGTTTCAGTATGAGGATGAAGTGAGGAAAAATCCGTTGAATTATGATTCATGGTTTGACTATATACGATTGGAGGAGAGTGTGGGCAATAAGGAAAGGATCAGGGAAGTGTATGAGAGAGCTATAGCCAATGTTCCTCCTGCAGAGGAGAAGCGATTCTGGCAGCGATACATCTATTTGTGGTTTGTTTGATTCGAATAACTTTATTCCTTAATATGTTTTTATTCGGGATTTTTACTTTTTTCATTTGCCCCCTAATATTTTCCATTCATCTGTGTTACTTAGGATTAATTATGCACTCTACGAAGAGCTTGATGCTGAAGATGTGGATCGAACAAGAGATGTATACAGGTTTGTGCCTTGTAGTACTGAAGTTCAGAAATTAATTTTGGAATTCTTCTAAATTTCAATATAATGTTCGCATCTGTTTGTTGCTCTTGCTTCAATTTTTAAGTTCTTATAATAAAATAAAATTGCTCATAAATTTCGTAATTTTGGAATTAGTGAATAGGTGGACTCAAGTCTAAAGAGAACGTGTTACTTCAATTAGCATATGTACTGTATTTAAAGTATCTTATGTGCTTCGAGACACTGTAGACTCAAAATAGATTCAATTTTGAACCCTATCAAATTGATTGGTTGGAGTCACCATGATAATTAGCTTTATGATATAGGCATAACTTGTCTAACATATAGTGATTTGATTTGGATAATGGTCATAGCACTGCAATTTCAATAATTATAAATGAATATCACAACATCTGTGGTATTGAAGCCAAACTCCAGTGTTGATCTTTTGTATTGTATATTGACACTGCTGCTCCTCTCCGTGGCTTTCTTTCTTATAGGGAGTGTCTCAACTTGATACCACACAGTATGTTTTCATTTGCAAAGATATGGCTTCTAGCAGCCCAGTTTGAAATACGTCAGCTGAATCTCCAGGGTGCTCGACAGATATTAGGACATGCCATTGGAAAGGCTCCAAAAGACAAGGTAATATATATGTTGATGTAAATGCAATGATGTCTTTTTATTGAAGCATGGTTATCTTACACAGCCCTGCTCTCTGGACAACAGATTTTCAAGAAGTATATAGAGATAGAACTGCAGCTCGGTAACATAGATAGATGCAGAAAACTATATGAAAAGTATCTGGAGTGGTTGCCTGAAAATTGCTATGCTTGGAGCAAGTATGCAGAATTGGAGAGATCTTTATCTGAGACTGATCGAGCTAGAGCAATATTCGAGGTTGCAATCGCTCAACCAGCATTGGATATGCCTGAGCTATTGTGGAAGGTACATTTATTGCCTTGTACCAATCAATGCCTAACCGTTCTTGTTCCATCATTCTTTCATCATTTCTTTTCTCTTATGTATTATTTATGACATCTTATGTAATGCATAATTTTTCTAATATGCTATGTGCATTTTTGTGCTAACCTGTCTATCAATTTGTGATTTCAAAACAGGCATATATTGACTTTGAGACTGCTGAAGGTGAATTTGAGAGAGCAAGAGTGCTTTATGAAAGGCTTCTTAATAGAACAAAGCACTTGAAGGTATGGATAAGCTATGCGGAATTTGAGGCAACGGCAATAGATCAGAACAGTTTAGACTTGACAGAAGAAGAGCAAGAGAGGGAATGCCTTCAGCGTGCTAGAAGTATGTGATCCCGATGCTTTTGTTGTTTGATTATTCTTTGATCTGAATTGGAATGATATCCTGATTCACTCTACTTTTGTTTCGTGCTTAAATTAAATCAGGGGTATTTGAGGAAGCTCTTAACTACTTCAGATCGTTAGCTCCGGAACTGAAGGAGGAAAGGGAACTGCTATTGGAGAAATGGCTCAACATGGAGGCTGCTTCTGGGGAGCTTGGTGATGTTAGCTTAGTCCAGTCTAAGCTGCCGAAGAAGCTCAAAAAGAGAAGACAAGTTACTACTGAAGATGGTTCTGCCAGGTTTGTATTTTGTTACTGTCAATATTCTATTTTTGCCATTCTGGTTATAAAAGCCTTTACTAGATTTCATATTAACTCCTGTTCTTTTGATTTGTTAGAATTGGGGAATTCATCGACTATTTGTTCCCTGAAGAAATTCAGACGACTAATCTTAAGATCTTAGAAGCTGCATACCAGTGGAAGAAGCAAAAGTTGTCTTCTGGCGACAACTAACTATATTTTCATCTTTTGTCTTGTTTGTAACATGTATATATATGTTGGGGTGATTTGGGATGGCTTATTGTTAAAATCAAAACTGTTGAATACAATTATTGTGACTACAACTTAGCCCAGTTACGTCTTTAGAACATTCATTGTTTTAATCCACAAAACCAAATTTTCTTGATTTCTATACTAAAATTGAGTTTTTTTCCAATTAATGAAAGTGAAGTGTCAATTTTTTATGAGATCTGTTTAAGTATTCTTTTCGGATATAATAATGACATTTATTAATATTTATCAATTTTTATTTTTACTTTTATTTCTCATATTTAATAAAAATTTCGTTTCAATATTTTAGGTATTAATTATTGTTATTTAATTAATTTATTTTAGGTATTTAATTATTAAAATTTTAGGTATTAATTATACTCTAGTTACACGGTATCAAGATTGTGAACATGATCTTAATTCAATTAGATTGTGAACATGATCTTAATTTAATTTTGGACAATATCGGAAGCAAATATATATATAATATTTTGGGTATTAATTATACTTCGTTTACTGTGTTAAGATTGTTGACATAATTCGAATTTAATTTTGGACAATGTTGAGAGTAAATATATATGATGCTCAATTAGGAGAGTAGATTTTAATTTTATATAAATAATATAATAGATATAGTGTATAAATAAATTTACTTTAAAAATATAATTGCTCATAGTGTGATATTTTATTACAATATATATATATATATATATATATATATATATATATATATATATATATATATATATATATATATATATATATACTTATTTTTCTATCACATGACATATTTATTATTATATTTCAAATTTAAAGTTTTTATGATCTAATATTGTGGTGAAGAAATGACAAGTAAAAATGAATAAAAAAAACATAGGAACATTCCAAATGTAATTACCGCTAATCATTTTTTCTTTAGTTTTCGAATATGTTATTTATTTTATTTATTTAGAGTAATAACTAAATTTATTATAACTGTAGTACAATTATCTTTCAACTATTAGTATTATTGATATATTTTTAAAAATATTGATATATTATTAGTATATATAATAAGCAATAGTGAATTTTCTCACATGTTTGTCATTTAGAAAATTTATAATTTTGACATAGTTCTTATTCTATTTTTTTTCACACCTAATGGCTACTGTCTACTGTCTACGATCCTATCAATAGTATCACTTATAGTAGATTATACGAAGAGAAAGTATGGAAAATAAAGACAAGAATTATAAGGCTATAGAAAGTCCCATCCAAATTTGACAAGAGTAAGACGACTTACATAGAAATACTTCTAATAGATGATAAGATTAGTTGATTCTTTTACTAAATTTTTTCATGTAATGCTAAATTCAGTTTATAAATAGAGTTTAATTTTGAGGCACTGATAGTGAAAAACATTTTACTCAGTCCGTGCAATCACATCCATTCTTTTGGATGACCATCCACGCAGTTAATATGAAAGGTAGTTATTTTAACTGATGTGTCATTACGTAATTGAATGTACGTCTAAAACTACTTTACACTCTCAGTGCATCAAAATTAAATTCTTATAAATATTTATAATTTGTATTTTAAGTCAATTTTATAAGTGTACCGTTGTACAAGTCAAAGACAATTCTTTTTAATAGCTTTGTGGATGCTAATTCTTTGATATTTAATTTATTTTGCAATACGATAAAATTTGTAAATCCTGAAAAATTAATAAATAATTAATTAATAAATTAATTTTTAATAAAAAAATTAGAAATATGAATTTTATGTTAAAATAAGATAGAGCTAAGTAAACAAGAATTTTGACACTAATTTCAAAGAATTTAGCCCAAAATTGGGACGAACGGATCGAACTGATTAAACTGAGTCCAAATCGAGCCCAAAGCCCAACACATAAAAAGCAAGAGATTCAGTTTCCTTCCCCAAAACATTTCATTTTCACGTTGGGGCTGAAGGAAAGGGAGAAGAACGAGGGTGAAGTTCCAAACCTTCAGTTCTACTTCAATCTCACGTAACTTTTCGCTCCGAGCTCCGATTGCGGCCACACGTCCATGGCGTCGAGCTCTGCAAAGCCCAGTGATTAATTTGGTAAGGAACCTTCAGTTTGATTCTCAGCCTCTCTTTCTCCCAATTTTCGAAATTTATTAGAGTGATGTTGAGATTTTGGTTCTTTGATGTTATAGGGTCCGATTAGCTTGAGAAAAACATTCACTCTCGCTTATTTGGCATTCAGGTAAGGTAAGAATCCTAGAACCCTAGCCATTCCTTGTTTTGATTATGTTGGGTATTGAATTTTGGTGTGTATGTGTGATATGTGTGTATTAGGCTTGTAAATGTGTATGTTGGAGCTTGCTTGAGTACATTGGAGGCCTGTTGGAGTTTGGGAGACCTTGCCTTGGAGATTTTGAACCTTGAGAGTTGTATTTGGTGCCTTGCTGGTGTCTCGGAAAATATGTAGAAATCAGCCAAGGTATGGTTTAGGTTTCACGTACATAATATATAATGTTCTGTGAAGACTTAGGCTAGTTGACTTTAAGATAAGAATGAATGTATGAACATGTAAATTGATTAGTACTTAATGATAAATGATGAGTTTTTGCTTAATTGTTGATGTTGGAGTTGGGTTGTTGAATGATGACTTATTGGTGCTTGTAAAGTAGGAAAAGGAACGAATATGAGTTTGTGGTGTATGTTGTGACTAAAGTCATGAGAAATAGGTATGATATTAGGAATATATTGATGTATAATTGATTGAAGCAGGTTATGGATGACTTTGGTAAAATAAATGGTATGTGGATATGCTAAATATATGTCATGGAAGTGTGATTTGAGTTTGGTTTAATGAAAATTGAGGTTTGGAGCTTTTTGTGTAAAATTGATTTTTGGCCGAAATTCGACGAAGCATAACTTGACTTCCAGACCCCCAAATGGTTTCAAATTTATTGAAAATTGGGTCCGTGAAGATTACGCCGTTCGAAGAATAGATGAAAAATATTTTAAAACGAAAAAGTGATGCGTGTCGAAAGTTTAGGGTTTTAAAATGGAATTCTGCAGCTTTATCAAACTTACTAAATTTCTGGAAAAATGTACGCTCACGCGTACGCGTGACCCACGCCTACGCATGACCCGATATTTGCGTACGCATCTAGCTGGTCACGACGCGACCAACCCTCTCGAGTTGGGATTCATGCGTACGCGAGCAGGGTAGCCCACGCGTACGCGTGACCTAGGATTTGGGTACGCGTCTAGCTACTCGCGACGCGACCAACCCTTTCGGGTTAGGATTAACGCGAGCAGGGGCTTGCGTACACGAACGAAGATTTTTCACGCCCACGCGTACGCGTGGCCCCTGTTTTAGCAAACCTGGGTTTCTGAATTTTAAACCTAATTTCAAACTTCTAAACCTCTATTTTCATTCTTTTAGTCATAAAACAAAGTAGTAAAGTCTAGTAATTAGCTGAAGCTAGGAAATGGAGATAACTTGGGGATGAAGTAAAAGTAAAAATGATAAGTTATATGAGGAGAATGTGTATGCATGGAGAATACATGAAGTTGTGGCTATGGCGTACAATTATGTAATGATTATGAATGATTATAAATACTTATGTGGCTTATGCATTCAATGTTATCTGAGATACAGGTTTCCCTGGGTAAAATACCGTGGCTTGCCACCACGTGTACCAGGTCAAAACTCGATACTCTGTTGACCCTACGTCGTAAGGGTGATCGGACACGTATAAATTTCTGGGAATGGTAACCCCCATTGAGTAAAGTTATATATGAATGTATGAATTATGAATGAAATGAGAAAAAGCTATGCATAGACTCATGGGGATGCACGACGGGGGACAGTCCAAGGGTTTCGGACTTGTCGGGTTGGCTTGATAACCGACAGATGAGCCTCATCAGCCATAGGACAGGCATACATCATGTGCATTTTGTTTGTTTGTTTGCTATGCATTACTTGGGAATGCCTAATTAAATATATTATGTTAATTGCTATATTTTCTACTTGCACTACTTGTCGCCTACCTGTGCTTGCAAATTGTCTGTTTGTCTATCCTTGCGAACACATTGGAGATGGAAGAACGGAGGAAATGTGGACAGATTTAGAGTTAAGATTAATTTTAAGCTATGCTTAGAATTCCCTAGATGGCCACCCTTTTTATGGTTTCTGTATAGTACTTTAAGCTTTATAACCTGAGTGTCGGCGTTCTAGGATTACCTCTGTCATTCCCAGGACCTTATATCTTATATGCGTGGCACCTTTACCATGCTGAGAACCTCTGGTTCTCACCCCATACTATGTTGTTCCTTTTCAGATGCAGGTCAAGAGGCATCTCGCTAGGCGTCTAGACTTCTGAAGCGGAGTGGTTTCTGGGTTTCATTTAGATGTATAGCTATGTATATATGTACTTACTTTCTCTCTGACTAGTTTATTTTTCTTCTCTTAGAGGTTTATGGAGAGTTAGGATTTTGGCTATGTATTTTGGGTTTGGGATATATATATATATATATATATATATATATATATATATATATATATATATATATATTCTCCAGCCAGCTGATGAGCGGATATGTTATACGCTTTTTGACATTATTTTCATATAGTTTTCATTATGTTTTCATTATGTTTTGTTATATTTTCATAGGTTTTAGTGCAAAATTAATCTTTTTGGATTCTACTTTGAGTTTTTGTGTTTTTATGTGATTTCAGGTATTTTCTGGCTGAAATTGAAGAGTTCTAGAAAAGTCTGAATCAGTGACAGAGAAAGGACTGCAAATGCTGTCAGATTCTGACCTCCATGCACTCGAAGAAGTATTTTTGGAGCTGCAGCCATCCAAATGGCGTGATCTCAATGGCATTGGAAAGCTAACATCCATGCTTTCCAAAAATATATAATACTGTATACTTTGCTCAAGAAATAAAGGCTCAAAGCTAGCATTTAACGCCAGCTACCTACCCCATTCCTGGTGTTGAACGCCCAAAAGGGAGCAGCTGGTGCCCAAACGCCCTAAAGGGAGTCCAAAGCTGGCGTCCAACGCCCCAGAAGGAGTACCAGCTCGTGGCTTCACTCAAGCTCAGCCCAAACACTCACCAAGTGGGTCTGGAAAGAGGATTTTTGCACTACAAGACTAGTTTATCTTATTTCTGTAATCCTTAGTTATTAGATTAGTATATATCGAACAAGAATCACCCTTGTTCAAGACCTTATGCCATATTTTCGAATACATTACTACTTTCTGTAAGTTATGAGTCACTAACCTCCTAGGTTAAGGTTAGGAGCTCTGCTGATTCTTATGGATTAATAATATCACTATTCTATTTCAATCTATGTTTGATTCCTTTCTAAGATGTATCTTCGTTCTTCATCCTAATGAATTGGGAGTGTAACTTGAACATCATCCCTATTCATGTAGGTTCTTGCGAGTCCTTAACGGGATAGTATTGAACCACAAACTTGATTATACATCTCTTAGACGGCTAATCCACGACTTCGTTGGGTACTTAGAGACATCAGTGCAGCCGAGGTACGGGGCGATTAGGGCCTTTGTGGTATAGGCTAGAATCACGAAGCAGCATTCTCTAATCTGGAATATCTGACCTTGTCTGTGGCATTTTGAGTAGGATCACCAAGGGAATGGACTGCAGAAGCTTCACCCCTGTTCAGATTGGATGACCGCTGACCTGACGTTTGATCTGAAGCAGAGGAGACTAATGACCCCAGAAGTAGATTTTCTCACTATCAACTTAGGTTATCTTATTTCTAGCAGATTAGTATATATAGGAGGAGATCACCCTAACTTTTGATCATCATCTTCCTCCCCCATTATTTTCAAAGACTACTGATGAGAGAACTTTTGCGTGGTCTAGAAATTTGCGAATAAATCCTCGTTGCAAGTATAGTTTCTAAACCTTCAAAAGTCCTTTCATACAAACATTTTGGTTGTCACAAGTAACAAATCCCTTTGAAATTGATAATCGAGTATTCAAACCTCGGGTCGTCTTCTCAAGGAATTGCAAGGAGGTATGTTCTTATTATTGGTTATGAGTTTGTAAATTGGGGTTTTGGAAGTAAGGAGGGAATATGTTATATGACAAGTAAAATAAAATAATAATAATAAAATCTCTTGGCAAGGTATAAGAATTGGAATTCCTATCCTAGTTATCCTTATCAGGTGTGAAGAGAATTGGGTTTTAATCCCACTTGGTCAGTGATGAGCGGATAATTTATACGCTTTTTGGTATTGTTTTTAGGTAGTTTTTAGTAAGTTCAAGCTACTTTTAGGGATGTTTTCATTAGTTTTTATGTTAAATTCACATTTCTGGTCTTTACTAGGAGTTTGTGTGTTTTTCTGTGATTTCAGGTAATTTCTGGCTGAAATTGAGGGATTTGAGCAAAACTCTGAAAAAGGCTGACAAAAGGACTGCTGATGCTGTTGGATCCTGACCTCCCTGCACTCGAAATGGATTTTCTGGAGCTACAGGAGCCCAATTGGCGCGCTCTCAACGGCGTTGGAAATTAGACATCCAGGGCTTTCCAGCAATATATAATAGTCCATACTTTATTCGGAAATTGACGACGTAACTTGGCGTTGAACGCCAAGTACATGCTGCTGTCTGGAGTTAAACGCCAGAAAAACGTCATGATCCGGAGTTGAACGCCCAAAACACGTCATAACTCGGAGTTCAACTCCAAGAGAAGCCTCAGCTCGTGGATTGATCAAGCTCAGCCCAAACATACACCAAGTGGGCCCCGGAAGTAGATTTATGCATCAATTACTTACTCATGTAAACCCTAGGAGCTAGTTTATTATAAATAGAACATTTAACTAATGTAATTGACATCTTTTTGATCACTTTGAGATCTTTTGATCACGTTTTGGGGGCTGGCCATTCGGCCATGCCTGAACCTTTCACTTATGTATTTTCAACGGTGGAGTTTCTGCACACCATAGATTAAGGGTGTGGAGCTCTGCTGTACCTCAAGTATTAATGCAATTCTATTTTCTTTTATTCAATTCTCTCTTATTCTTATTCCAAGATATTCATTCGCACCTAAGAACATGATGAATGTGATGATTAGATAACCCTCATTATCATTCTCACTTACGAACGCACGTGATTGACAACCACTTCCGTTCTACATGCAACAGAGCTTGAATGTGTATCTCTTAGATTCCCCAACAGAATCTTCGTGGTATAAGTTAGATAGATGGCGGCATTTATGAGGATCCGGAAAGTCTAACCTTGTCTGTGGTATTCCGAGTAGGATCCTGGGAATCCGGAAAGTCTAACCTTGTCTGTGGTATTCCGAGTAGGATTCCGGTAATGAATGACTGTGACGTGCTTCAGACTTGCAAGTGCTGGGCGTGATGACAAGCGCAAAAGAATCAAGGGATTCTATTCCAGTAGGCGCAGGAACCAACCAGTGATTAGCCGTGCTGTGACAGAGTGCGTGAGCGTAGTTTTCACTGCGAGGATGGGATGTAGCCATCAACCATGGGTGATGCCTCCAGACGATTAGCCATGCGAGTGACAGTCGCAGAGGACCATTTTCCCGAGAGGATTGAAAGTAGCCACCGCTGATGGTGAACCCCTATACACAGCTTGCCATGGAAAGGATTAAGAAGGATTGAGTTGAAGCAATAGGAGAGCAGGCGTCCTTGGGCCATACAACACCTCCATATGCTTATCTGAAATTCCCACCAATGAATCTGCATAAGTATTCTATCCCTTTTATTATTTCTATTTTATTATTAATTTTCGAACCCATAACTTTTTAATCTGCCTAACTGAGATTTGCAAGGTGACCATAGCTTGCTTCATACCAACAATCTCTGTGGGATCGACCCTTACTCACGTAAGGTTTATTACTTGGACGACCCAGTGCACTTGCTGGTTAGTTGAACGGAGTTGTGAATTCAACCAGTGCCACAATAGTTTTTGTGTACATACCAAAGAGCTGGCCTTCATCTCAAAATAATTAGAACATTGATCACAAACAATTCAAGCTTGATCACAATTTCGTCCACCAAGTTTTTAGCGCCGTTGCCGGGGAATTAATTGTTTTTAGTAAACTAGTAACCTAGGTTTACAGAAAATGAATAAACTAAAATAATTGGTGCAGAAATCCACTTCTGGGGCCCACTTGGTGTGTGCTGGGGCTGAGACTAAAGCTATCCACGAGTAGAGGCCTTTCTTGGCGTTAAACTCCAGGTTATGACGTGTTTTGGGCGTTCAACTCCGGATCATGACGTTTTTCTGGCGTTTAACTCCAGACAGCAGCATGAACTTGGCGTTCAACGCCACGTTACGTCATCTATCTTCGCGCAAAGTATGGACTATTATATATTTCTGGAAAGCCCTGGATGTCTACTTTCCAACGCCGTTGAGAGCGCGCCAATTGGACTGCTGTAGCTCCAGAAAATCCATTTCGAGTGCAGGGAGGTCAGGATCCAACAGCATCAGCAGTCCTTTTTCAGCCTAAGTCAGATTTTTGCTCAGCTCCCTCAATTCCAGCCAGAAAATACCTGAAATCACAGAAAAACACACAAACTCATAGTAAAGTCCAGAAATGTTAATTTTGCCTAAAAACTAATAATATTTAACTAAAAACCAATTGAAACATACTAAAATCTACATGAAATTACCCCCAAAAAGCGTATAAAATAACCGCTCATCACAACACCAAACTTAAACTGTTGCTTGTCCTCAAGCAACTAGATGAATAAAATAGGTTCTAACAGAAATTAAGAAGTAATAATATTTTAGAGTTTTAAATGAAGTTCAGATTCTTATTAGATGAGCGGGGCTTATAGCTTTTTGTTTCTGAACAGTTTTGGCATCTCCCTGTATCTTTTGAATTTCAGAATGATTGGCATCCTTAGGAACTCAGAATTCAGATAGTATTATTGACTCTCCTAGTGTAGTATGTTGATTCTTGAACACAGTTATTTTATGAGTCTTGGCCGTGGCCCTAAGCACTTTGTTTTCCAGTATTACCACCAGATACACAAATGCCACAGACACATGACTAGGTGAACCTTTTCAGATTGTGACTTAGCTTTGCTAAAGTCCCCAGTCAGAGGTGTCCAGAGCTCTTAAGCACACTCTGTTTGCCTTGGATCACGACTTTAACCACTCAGTCTCAAGTTTGTAACTTGGACCTGCATGCCACAAGCATATGGTTAGGGACAGCTTGGTTTAGCCGCTTAGGCCTAGATTTTATTTCCTTGGGCCCTCCTATCCAGTGATGCTCAAAGCCTTGGATCCTTTTTACTCTTACCGAGAGGCTCATGGCTTGTTTTTTTTTTTGACTGCTTTTTCTTGCTTCAAGAATCAATTTCATGATTTTTCAGATCATCAATGATATTTTTCGTGTTCCTCATCCTTTCAGGAGCCAATATTCATCAAATTCAAGGTACAATTTATGCACTGTTCAAGCATTCATTCAGAGAACAAAAAGTGTTGCCACCACATATAATTAATTATAGTCTTTATTACTAGGAACTCAAAAATATAAATTACTTCTTTATTCTAAAAAAAAGATCTACTACTTTATTCATGCCTGATGATGATGAGAAAAATAAATTATAGCTTAATTGGAAATAAAATCAAAATAGACATCCTAATTATTACTACTACTATATATCTCCTAAGGTAAATTTCTAAAATAATACTATCACAGAGTTAAAGCTGGAATTAGAACTTAACAACCTGTATTTTGGGAAGTGGATGTTCCTCTAGTCTGTGGGGTGCCTTCAAGAATTAATTTCTGACGCTTCAGCTCCCTTAAGTTCACATCCTTGCTCTTCTTGTTCTCTTAGGTGCCATGATCTTAATGAGTTTTAGCTCAGCGATCATGGCAAATCACACCAAACTTAGAGGTTTGCTTGTCCTCAAGCAAAAGAAAGGAAAGGAGAGGAGTAGAAGGAAAGGCATTTTCAAATAAAGATAAGATGAGTTGAAAAAGATATGAGAAGAAATTAAAAATATTTGAAAAAGAATTGGATTGGAAAAAGGTTTGTGTTTATGAATTAAGATACATTTGATATTTTTGAAAAAGGGATTTTAGAAATTAGGGTTCTTAGAAAACCAATTTGATTTTGAAGGATGACATTTTGAAACATGTTTATGCAAGAAATCATGAATTGAAACTTAAAAATTTAGAAAAATTGTAAAGAAAAACGAATTTTACCTCCTCCCCACCATCCTGGCGTTAAACGCCCAACCGTTGCATGGTTTGGGCGTTTAACGCCCAAATGTTGCTTCTCCTGGGCGTTCAACGCCCATTTGGTGCTTCTTTCTGGCGTTGAACGCCAGGAAGTCCTTCTTCACTGGGCGTTTTTCTGAACGCCCAGGATGCTAGCAGACTGGCGTTAAACGCCCAGAAGGTGCATCTCTCTGGCGTTTAACGCCCAGAAGATGCTCCTTTCTGGCGTTTAACGCCCAAATGGCTACCCTTACTGGCGTTAAACGCCCAGTGGGTGCTTCTTTTGGGCGTTTGACGCCCAAAGTGTTTCTTACTGGCTTTTTCACGCCAGTAAGCTTCCAATTTCCCTGTAACTCTGTGACTTCAACCAATTGCTATTTCACCTTTGAAGATACTTGACATATACCTGAAACAAAATTAATTAATTAATGAATACGAATAAAATTAAATTTTGTGATTAGCTGGGTTGCCTCCCAGCAAGCGCTTCTTTAATGTCATTAGCTGGACTATCACTGATCTTCAATTAAGTCTCAGTCTTGAGCATTCTTGCTCAAAATTGCCTTCAAGATAATGTTTGACTCTTTGTCCATTAACAATGAACTTTTTGTTAGAGTCATTATCCTGAAGCTCTATATATCCATATGGTGATACGTTTGTAATGACATATGGACCTCTCCACCGGGATTTTAATTTCCCGGGGAATAATTTGAGCCTAGAATTAAATAGCAGAACTTTCTGCCCCGGCTCAAAGACTCTGGATGACAATTTCTTATCATGCCATCTTTTCGCTTTCTCTTTGTAAATCTTTGCATTTTCGAAAGCATTGAGTCTAAATTCCTCTAGCTCATTTAACTGGAGCAATCGTTTTTCTCCGGCTAACTTGGCATCAAGGTTTAGGAATCTGGTTGCCCAATAGGCCTTGTGTTCCAGTTCCACTGGCAAGTGACATGCCTTTCCATACACAAGTTGGTATGGAGAGGTCCCTATAGGGGTCTTGAATGCTGTTCTATATGCCCATAGAGCATCATCCAAGCTTCTTGCCCAATCCCTTCTACGGTTAATTACAGTCCGTTCCAGGATTCTTTTGAGTTCTCTATTTGAGACTTCAGCTTGCCCATTAGTTTGTGGATGATATGGAGTAGCTACCCTGTGGTTAACTCCATAACGGACCAGAGCAGCATAAAGCTGTTTATTGCAGAAATGAGTGCCCCCATCACTAATTAACACTCTAGGGATACCAAATCTGCTGAAGATATGTTTCTGGAGGAACTTTAACATTGTTTTAGTGTCATTAGTGGGTGTTGCAATAGCTTCTACCCACTTGGATACATAATCCACTGCCACCAGAATATAGGTGTTTGAGTATGATGGTGGGAAAGGTCCCATGAAGTCAATACCCCATACATCAAACAACTCAATCTCCAAGATTCCTTGTTGAGGCATTGCATAACTGTGAGGTAGGTTGCCTGATCTTTGGCAACTATCACAATTAAGCACAAATTCTCGGGAATCTTTATAGAGAGTGGGCCAGTAGAAGCCACTTTGGAGGACTCTTGTGGCTGTTCGCTCACTTCCAAAATGTCCTCCATACTGTGATCCATGGCAGTGCCATAAAATCTTTTGCGCTTCTTTTTTAGGCACACATCTACGGATTACTCCGTCTGCACATCTCTTGAAGAGATATGGTTCATCCCAAAGATAGTACTTTGCATCTGTGATTAATTTCTTTGATTGCACCCTACTGTACTCTTTGGGTATGAATCTCACTGCCTTGTAGTTTGCAATGTCTGCAAACCATGGCACTTCCTGGATGGCAAAGAGTTGTTCATCCGGAAAAGTTTCAGAGATCTCAGTGAGAGGGAGGGACGCCCCTTCCACTGGTTCTATTCGGGACAGGTGATCTGCCACTTGATTCTCTGTCCCTTTTCTGTCTCTTATTTCTATATCAAACTCTTGCAGAAGCAACACCCATCTGATGAGTCTGGGTTTTGAATCCTGCTTTGTGAGTAGATATTTAAGAGCAGCATGATCAGTGTACACAATCACTTTTGATCCTACTAAATAAGATCTGAATTTGTCAATGGCGTAAACCACTGCAAGTAGCTCTTTTTTTGTGGTTGTGTAATTCTTCTGTGCATCATTTAGAACACGGCTGGCATAATAAATGACGTGCAGAAGCTTGTCATGCCTTTGTCCCAACACTGCACCAATGGCATGGTCACTGGCATCACACATCAGTTCAAATGGTAATGTCCAGTCTGGTGCAGAGATGATTGGTGCTGTAACCAATTTAGCTTTCAGAGTCTCAAATGCCTGCAGACACTCTTTATCAAAGATAAATGGCGTGTCAGCAGCTAGCAGGTTGCTCAGAGGTTTGGCGATTTTAGAAAAATCCTTTATAAACCTCCTATAGAATCCTGCATGCCCCAGAAAGCTTCTGATTGCCTTAACATTAGCAGGTGGTGGTAATTTTTCAATTACTTCTACCTTAGCTTGATCCACCCCTATCCCCTTGTTCGAAATTTTGTGCCCAAGGACAATTCCTTCAGTCACCATAAAGTGACATTTTTCCCAGTTTAAAACCAGGTTAGTCTCTTGGCATCTTTTCAGAACAAGTGCTAAATGGTTAAGGCAGGAGCTGAATGAGTCTCCAAATACTGAAAAGTCATCCATGAAAACTTCCAGGAATTTTTCCACCATATCAGAGAAAATTGAGAGCATGCACCTCTGAAAAGTTGCAGGTGCATTGCACAGGCCAAATGGCATCCTTCTGTATGCAAATACTCCGGATGGGCAGGTGAATGCCGTTTTCTCCTGATCCTGGGGATCTACTGCAATTTGATTATAACCTGAATATCCATCCAGGAAGCAGTAGTATTCATGACCTGCTAGTCTTTCTAGCATCTGGTCTATGAATGGTAAAGGAAAATGATCCTTTCTGGTGGCTGTATTGAGACTTCTATAATCAATGCACATACGCCACCCTGTAACTGTTCTTGTAGGAACCAGTTCATTTTTTTCATTATGAATCACTGTCATGCCACCTTTCTTAGGGACAACTTGGACAGGGCTCACCCAGGGGCTGTCAGAAATAGGATAATAATCCCAGCCTCTAGTAATTTAGTGACCTCTTTCTGCACCACTTCTTTCATAGCTGGATTCAGCCGCCTTTGTGGTTGGACCACTGGCTTGGCGTCATCCTCCAGCAAGATTTTGTGCATGCATCTGGCTGGGCTAATGCCCTTAAGATCACTAATGGACCACCCAAGAGCTGTCTTGTGCGTCCTTAGCACTTGAATTAGTGCTTTCTCTTCCTGTGGCTCTAAGGTAGAGCTTATAATTACAGGAAAGGTTTCACCTTCTCCCAGAAATGCATATTTTAGGGAAGGTGGTAATGGTTTGAGCTCGGGTTTAGGAGGTTTCTCCTCTTCCTGAGGGATTTTCAGAGGTTCCACTATTCTCTCTGATTCCTCCAGATCAGGCTGGACGTCTTTAAAGATGTCCTCTAGCTCTGATTCGGGACTCTCAGCCATATTGACCTCTCTTACCAGAGAGTCAATAATATCAACACTCATGCAGTCATTTGGGGTGTCTGGATGTTGCATTGCTTTGACAACATTCAACTTGAACTCCTCCTCATTGACTCTCAAGGTTACTTCCCCTTTTGGACATCAATGAGGGTTCGGCCAGTTGCTAGGAAAGGTCTTCCTAGAATGAGAGTTGCACTCTTGTGCTCCTCCATTTCCAGCACCACAAAGTCAGTAGGAAAGGCGAATGGCCCAACCTTGACAATCATGTCTTCAATCACGCCTGATGGGTACTTAATGGAGCCATCAGCAAGTTGAAGACATATCCTGGTTGGTTTAATTTCTTCAGTTAAACCAAGCTTTCTGATAGTAGATGCAGGTATTAAGTTGATACTTGCCCCAAGATCACATAAAGCTTGCTTGGTACAATTACCCTCTAATGTGCATGTATCATAAAGCTCCCAGGATCTTTAAGCTTCTCAGGTAAGCTTTTTAGAATGACTGCACTGCATTCTTCAGTGAGGTAGACTTTTTCAGTTTCCCTCCAATCCTTCTTATGACTTAAGATTTCTTTCATGAACTTAGCATAAGAAGGTATTTGCTCAAGTGCTTCTGCAAACGGAATCTTTATTTCAAGAGTCCTGAGATAGTCTGCAAAGCGGGCAAATTGCTTATCCTGTTCCGCTTGGCGGAGTTTTTGAGGATAAGGCATTTTGGCTTGTATTCCTCAACCTTAGTTGCTGCAGGTTTATCACCTACAGGAGTGGTTGGGAAGCCTTTTAGAAAGGTCAGCACTTGTATGTGACTGATTCCCCACTGGCATTTGAATGCCAGTGGTGGGAGCTGGAGTGGCGTTAGACGCCACTTCCTTGTTTGTTACTGGCGTTTGAACGCCAGAACCATGCTCCCTTTGGGCGTTCAACACCGGATTCATGCTTGTTTCTGGCGTTGAACGCCAGGAATGAGCATGGTCTGGGCGTTCAGCGCCAGCTTTGTTCCTCTCTGGGCTCTGCTTGTCCTCAGAGGGATTTTGAGTATCCTCTTGTTCATTTCTTGGTTCCTGCTGCTTGAAGTGAGGATTTAATGTTTTCCCACTTCTTAATTGAACTGCTTGGCATTCTTTGTTATTTGTTTTGACAGTTGCTTTCTGTCTGCTTTAATTGCACTTCCATGTTCCTGTTAGCCATTCTTGTTTCCTGTAATATTCCTGAATTCGGCTAG